>NC_065537.1:11093121-11353121 GCF_932294415.1 Quercus robur
TCGATGGGATATGAAGTTTACTTCTCTTCAAACTCAATTGGATCAAATTCAGAGAAAGCTGGAAGAGGATGACTAGCCTATTCCATGACAAAAAGGGGGAGTGATATAGGCATGATCAGAGGGGGAGTGTCATTACCTAAGGGGGAGTGTCTTTACATTCTTCTTCAAGTTTCAACTTTCTCTTTAAGATGATATATTGTGTTTTGTAAACTGTTATTCAGGATGTTTTGTGTTTGTACCCATATGCTTTTGTAAGCTTTTAGGGTTAATGTTTTATGCATAGTTTGTAGGCTTTATGGTATGTACCTTGCTTTATGCAGCCTTTATGCTATGTTAAAATCAGTACTTTAATCTAAATGTTCTGCATTTTGGTTTATGTACTGTCACTCTTGTGCTCTTGTAGGATTGTTCCTAAATGCATATGCCTTGTGTGTTATGCATTGGTTGAGTGTTGAGCATACAAGTGTCTTGCCTTGTGCTTGTTAACTTGTATGTCCTTGTGTTCATTCCAAGTGTGAATGAGCACTGTGATCACTACCTTGTGGTGTTCACTTGGTTGATCAAGCCATGATTTGTTTCCTAACTCCATCTTTGCTTGATCCCATACTGCCTGCTTCATATGCATTTATAATTTTCTGCTTACAATGATCATGGTGTATTGTTGTGTTTCAGGAGTATTATGTTCATATGATTCAAGTGCTTCACAGCTTCTAGAGTTAGGTGTGAGTGAGTTTTGTTCAACTGTTCCCAACTCACATGTTAAGTCTAAAGTCTGTTTTAGGGTTTTGTCACGGAATAGCCAAAGGGGGAGATTGTAAGTTTGAATTTATTCAACCATCTAATTGGCTTTATTCCGTGCCAAATTTGCTTGTAATTCAGCATTTAGTAACCCTGTATTTAGGTGGGTTTGTTGTAAGGGTAGTGAGTGAGATAGAGTGAAGATTGCTCAAGAGTGTGCAAGAAAACAGAGAGTCGCGGCTGGGACTCGCGGGTGACTCGTGGCTGCAAGCCGCCAGAAGCAGCACACGTGCCAAGCATGCTGGAAGATGAACAGTCATGCTAGCTGGAGCACTACAGGACAAAACAGGACAACTGGCCATACGGTTAACTCGCGACTGGATCTCGCGACTTAGTCAAGCCGCGAGGTCAAGCTGCGAGCCACCCCTGTTTTGTAAAACCTGACGTTTCACATTCCTCTCCCACTCCAGTATAAATACCCCTTTTACCCATGATTGAAAGAGAGCTTCCAGAGAGAATTTTGAGAGAGAAACCCTAAAGAAAAACAAGATTGTTTCACCCACAATCTATACCTTTGAGTCTCTTCAAATTCCTCTACTCTCTTCCTTTCCATTGTCAAAACCTTAAGAGGCATTATACCAAACCTGGTTCTCACCATCATCATCACTGTGAGACAGTTGTTTGGATTTCTGGGAAGCAGTTAGGAAGGAACCAATCTTCATTGGTTGATGCTACGGTCTAGTAGCGGAATCCGGGAAGCTAGAAAAGAAAAAGGTTCGGCACAACCTCGTTGGAGCAAGAAGCTTGGAGGGCTTAGGTGCACTGGGTAGATTAGGCTTGGAGGGTCTATTGCTGTCCTTGTATCCCAACTGTATTTTCTAGTGGATTGATTACCGCTTGGAGGGCGGCGGAGAGGTTTTACGCCGAGGACTTCGGTTTCCTCTTCGATAACACATCGCGTGTTGTCTTTGTGTTTGCATCTTCCTTCCTTCTCTATCTTTGCCTTTTTATTATCTGCTGTGGTTTTTATTATGTTATGGCTTAGATAGTCTATAACCAATTTCACATTATAGCATATGTTAAGTTTCCGCACATTACTTGTTTGACATATTGCTTGAATTGGTTAAGTTTTATTTTGGGGGTCTAAACGTTCAAAGGTGTTTTGTACACGTTTTTGAACTTTCAGATGCCCTTCGTTCTGTCCACTATGCTGCCATTCTTCGGATTCTCTAATATGTCAAGGGCACACTTTATCATGGTCTCCACTAATCCTCTCAGTCTTCTCTTGAGTTTCATGCTTACTCATATGCAGACTGCATAGGTGATCTGACTGATTGATGCTCTATCACAAGTTTCTATTTCCTATTGGGTACTTCTCTTGTCTTGTTGTGTAGCAAAAAGCAGGATATGATTTTCCATTCCAGTGCTGAGGCTGAGTATCGTGCCCTTACTGACACCACCTGTGAGCTTGTCTAGCTTCGTTGACTCTTGGCTGACATGGATGCTCCATAGCCCACTGTCACTTTTCTTTATTGTGACAATTGTAGTGCTATCTACATTGCTCATAATGATGTCTTCCAGGAATGCACCAAACACATTGAGATTGACTGCCACATCACTCGCCAGTATATCAAGATAGGCTATCTCAAGTTGTTCTCCATCTCCTCTACTGACCAGTCTACTAATATCTTCACTAAGACTCACTCGCTTGGTTGTCTTCAAGATCTTATATCCAAACTCCAGTTGGCTTCCTCCTTGCCATCTCGAGTTTGAGGGGGAATGTTAGTGTATAGCTTAGACTAAATTAGCCCATTGGGCTTAGCTCAATATATTGTACTTGTAGTTTACTCATATTACTTATACTACACACATACCTAGCCTATATAAGGCTTTCTATAAACCAAGAAACTAATTTTCACTTCTAAAACTCCAAGTATTCAAATAATGTTTGTACATTCTCTTATAGACCAAAGAGCATAATGGAAGTCTCATACATTATTATTCACACATCAATATACAGACTATTCAGTCTTTCTCTCTCACTTTATATTGTTAACAATTTTAAAACTACCAAGAATTTATCATTTATGTTCAAAATGCTCTGCGCAGATGGAGAATCATGCACATGCAACATTATCTAATTCACCTTTCAAAGGACTAGTAATGACGTTAAAGTGCCCTCCCTTATGGAATGGTGTCTATCCTAATTTCATTGTGAATTGTTTTATTTTATTTCATAACTTCATAATTTGAAACCAATTACACATTAGACTAAGTACCTGAATTTCACATATAGAGTTTGATCTCATTTGTGGACCCTATCCTAGGGTATATCAAAGATATATTTATTGGAAGAGAGTGCCAAATAGGGAAGGATTATTCCACTGATGGAGTTATATACAATCAATGATTTTGGGTTGCTTGGGTGGGACCTTGGGGCGATCAAACATTATTCTTTGGAGACTAGCTTCTATCTATTAGTGTTCTCTTTAAATAGATAACATTGGGAAGGGGGAGGGGGTTCAGACTCTTTAAACCATCCATGTTTTTGTGACCAAGTGAACCCAATCCTTGGTGCAAAACTAAAAGGATGGAAATACTATAGCGAACTATTTCTCCTTTTCATGGAATCAAAAGTCATAATTTATGTTATGCTCTAAGATAGCTGAGATCAGCAACAAAGAAAAGTGGAAAATAATTTTTCCAATATTAATTTTATGGCCATCAAATTAAACAAAAGGTACTGACTTTCAAAAAAAAATTGCTTCCAAATTTTTCTTATTAGAACTTAAAAAAAAGAAAAGGGCATGTCCTTGTCTTTTCATGCTATAGGTCAATCTATTTTTTCTTTTTTGTATACCTTTATATTGAATATTTAGTATTTTCACCGCTTATTATCTCTATTTGTTGCTCAATGTTATAAAAGTGTCGAAACTGGTTCTATGCTATTTCCCTTTTGATATCTATTAAAAATGAAGCAACTTTGGTGTCGATCTGTTGTATACCGATGCAATAATTTGCTTCTATGGGTACTTAATTTGGCCCCTCATTTGTCTACTATTACCTCATATTGCTAATCTAATAGGTGCAGAGAATCTTACCCATCTACATTTGACTTCTAGCCATCTATTATTTAGTGTTACCTATTCTATATAAAATAGCAAGAGAAGTTACTAAGTGGAAATGCACTTTGTATGGCTGTATATATAGCTTTAAATGAATCACTAAAGAAGGAAGATAAGAGGCTCAAGATTGCAACCGGAGAAGTAATGATACGTGTTGTGGAAAAGCTGTAAAAAAGTGCAAAAAAAGGCCATGGCTTCTGCGAGTACATTGTGCTATAATGGAGAGGAGAGAAGTCCTTATCAAATACAATGAATAAGGTAATTAAATCAATGTACATTTGGCTGGTGTGTGGTGTCTCAGCTCTTGTTCTACTAGTTTGGTTGGGGAATAATTTTGGCTTTAGGCCTAGGATCTATTGGGAATAATTTGTACAATTTGTTTCATTGTGTTATAAATGTAGTTGATTGGCTGATGAAATTCAATTTGGAATTGCACACTTGTGTTTACATTTATATTTATATTTTGAATCAGGTTATTAAATTTTGATTAAAGTGAAAGAGTGTGACCAAATTTTTTTTTTTTTTAAAAAGAAAATACTTAATTCGACATTTACTAACTGTTGATAAATATGTAACACTTTTTTCAACGACTGTATAGGCTGTAGAAAAATTTTCCCGACACAGTTTTTAATAACAATTCTCTATGGTCATTCCAACAGTTGAAAATACTTTTTTTCAACGATTTTTAGTACTTTTTTTGACAGTTTCAACCATGGAAAATAGCTAAATTTCTTGTAGTCAGATTTTTTTTTGTTGGGGGGGGGGGGGGGGGGGGGCGCTAAAAATACTTCTTTTACTAGACCCAAGCATAAAATATTGTGACCATCTCAGCATTGCCCATACAGGCACTGCAATATCAGCAGGAAAATCAGGCTGTATAATAGGATAAACTTGTCGTGTTTGAATAATTCGCCTAAGACAAGATGTTGAGGTGTTCAATGTCTTTTATTTATTTATTTATTTTTAATGAATTTTTTGTCCCTTTTTATCTTTTGGCCATATCTATATATATGACATAAATTATTCCATATAAAGACAGATCATAGATAAGTATCCAGAGGCCAAGAGTCCAAGACTCAATAATTCAGTGATTTTAATGACATTGTGCACAATTCACAAGTAAACAGTAATAGAGATGGGTTAAATTAATAGATTCGAGAGTACATATTTTTTTATATAAGCCATATGTTGCTTACCTGATTAATACTTGAAACGTAAAAGGATTCAAATTTTACACGTAACTGGTATGTTTCTAGCTGGCCTACACCTAATACCAAAAAAAAAAAAAAAAAAAACTACTTAAAACTCATCACATAAAACTGAGCATACCCATCTTTTTGGGCCATTTTTTTTGTCGATGTTGCTTATAAACAAAGAAAGATTATTCGTTAACACTACAAAAAAATTGGACTATTGCAGCGGTTTTATTGCAACGGGTGCAAAAAACACTGCTATATATCGCCTACTGCGGCCTTTTTTTGAATAGCCGTTGTACATAAGATCTATTGCGGCGTTTTTTGGGACCGCCGCTATAGAGATAGTTTTTTTGGTGTCCAATAGTGGCAGGACATAAAACCGCCGCCATATATAGGTTTTAGCAACGATAACGTAGATATAGCGGCACTCAAGAAACCCGCCACAATAAATGCATCATTTTGCGTAGAAGCTATAGCGGTGGTGGAGAAAAACCGCCGCAATATGCTATTTGTAGCAACGGTTTGTATGACTACCGCAATATGGATACTATTTGGGGTGCTTCTATTAGTTATAGCAGCAATTTGGGCCATCGCAACAGACCTTTGAATTTCCCAACCCCACAATTTCCCTCTGTTTTTTTCACCTTCCTACTAAAAGATCAAATCATAAATTACACCCAATTGGAATGAAAATTGGCATGCATGTTAAGAACTTGAACCGAATCCTATATTTCTTAATTCATTATGAATTTTGATAAATCAACCGTTAGATAACATTGTCTTCATATATTTTACATCAAGGGAACAAAATTTCAAGGTGATCAACGATTAATAGCCATGTCATCAATCAATCGTTTAAATTCAAATTTTTGTAGTTTAAAATAACACATAAAAGATCAATTTAAAGATCAAATGGTAAATTACACCCAATTCGCATGAAAATTAACATGCATGTTAAGAACATATAGAAAATGTAATCCAATGATTGGATTTTCAAAATATGAATTCAATAATAAGTTATTGGGTGGTGCAACACTTTTTAGAGTTACATCAGGTGTAACTTGAATCGAATCCTATATTTCTTAATTCAATGTGAATTTTGATAAATTTACCGTTAGATTACATTATCTTCATATATTTTTCATCAAGGTAACAAAATTTCAAGGTGTTCAATGCTTAATAGCTATGTCATCAATCAATCATTTAAATTCAACATTTTGTAGTTTAAAATAATGCATAAAAGATAAGTATAAAGATAAAATGATAAATTACACCCGATTGGCATGAAAATTGGCATGAATGTTAAGAACATATAGAAAATATAATCCAATGGATGGATTTTCAAAATATGAATTCAATAATAATTTATTGGGTGGTATAACATTTTTCACAGTTACATCACGTGTAACTTGAACCAAATCGTATATTCCTTAATTCAATGTGAATTTTGATAAATTTACCGTTAGATTACATTATCTTCATATATTTTTCATCAAGGTAACAAAATTTCAAGGTGTTCAATGCTTAACAGCTATGTCATCAATCAATCGTTTAAATTCAAGTATTTGTAGTTTAAAATAATGCATAAAAGATAAGTATATAGATCAAATGGTAAATTACACCCGATTGGCATGAAAATAGGCATGAATGTTAAGAAGATATAGAAAATGTAATCCAAAGGTTAGATTTTTAAAATATGAATTCAATAATAAGTTATTGGGTGGCGTAACATTTTTTAGAATTACATCAGGTGCAACTTGAACCAAATCCTATATTTTTTAATTCAATGTGAATTTTGATAAATCTACCGTTAGATTACATTATCATCATATATTTTTCATCAAGGTAACAAAATTTCAAGGTAATCAAAGATTAATAGCCATGTCATTAATCAATCATTTAAATTCAAGTTTTTGTAGTTTAAAATAACGCATAAAAGATGAGTTTAAAGATCAAACGGTAAATTACGCTCGATTGGAATGAAAATTGGCATACATGTTAAGAACATATAGAAAGTGCAATCCAATGGTTAAATTTTCAAAATATGAATTCAATAATAATTTATTAGGTGGTGTAACATTTTTTAGAGTTACATCAGGTGTAACTTGAACCGAATCATACATTTCTTAATTCAATGTGAATTTTGATAAATCAACCGTTAGATTACATTGTCTTCATATATTTTTCTTCAAGGTAAAAAAATTTCAAGATGATCAAAGATTGATAGCCATGTCATTAATCAATCGTTTGAATTCAAGTTTTTGTAGTTTAAAATAACGCACAAAAGATGAGTATAAAGATAAATGGTAAATTACACCCGATTAGCATGAAAATTGTCATGCATGTTAAGAACATACAGGAAATGTAATCTAACGGTTGGATTTTTAAA
This sequence comes from Quercus robur, assembly GCF_932294415.1. Taxonomy (NCBI): domain Eukaryota; kingdom Viridiplantae; phylum Streptophyta; class Magnoliopsida; order Fagales; family Fagaceae; genus Quercus; species Quercus robur. The sequence continues at coordinate 11,100,570 of NC_065537.1, forward strand.
ATATGAATTCAATAATAAGTTATTGGGTGGTGTAATATTTTTTAGAGTTACATCAGGTGCAACTTGAACCAAATCCTATATTTCTTAATTTAATGTGAATTTTGATAAATCTACCATTAGATTACATTATCTTCATATATTTTTCATCAAGATAACAGAAATTCAAGGTGTTCAAAGATTAATAGCCATGTCATCAATCAATCGTTTAAATTCAAGTCTTTGTAGTTAAAAATAACGCATAAAATATGAGTTTAAATATCAAACTGTAAATTACACCAGATTAGAATGAAAATTGGCATGCATGTTAAGAACATTTAGAAAATGAAATCCAACGATTAAATTTTCAAAATATGAATTCAATAATAAGTTATTTGGTGGTGTAATCCTTTTTAGAGTTACATCAGGTGTAACTTGAACAGAATCATATATCTCTTAATTCAATGTGAATTTTGATAAATCAATCGTTAGATTACATTGTCTTCATATATTTTTCTTCAAGGTAACAAAATTTCAAGATGATCAAAGATTCATAGCCATGTCATTAATCAATCGTTTAAATTCAAGTTTTTGTAGTTTCAAATAACACACAAAAGATGAGCTTAAAGATCAAATGGTAAATTACACCCGATTGGCATGAAAATTGTCATGCATGTTAAGAACATATAGGAAATGTAGTCCAACGGTTGGATTTTTAAAATATAAATTCAATAATAAGTTATTCGATGGTGTAACATTTTTTGAGTTACATCAGGTGCAACTTGAACCAAATCCTATATTTCTTAATTCAATGTGAATTTTGATAAATCAACCGTTAGATTACATTGTCTTCATATATTTTTCTTCAAGGTAAAAAAATTTCAGGATGATCATAGATTGATAGCCATGTCATTAATAAATCGTTTGAATTCAAGTTTTTGTAGTTTAAAATAACGCACAAAAGATAAGTATAAAGATCAATGGTAAATTACACCCGATTAGCATGAAAATTGTCATGCATGTTAAGAACATACAGCAAATGTAATCCAACGGTTGGATTTTTAAAATATGAATTCAATAATAAGTTATTGGGTGGTGTAATATTTTTTAGAGTTACATCAGGTGCAACTTGAACCAAATCCTATATTTCTTAATTTAATGTGAATTTTGATAAATCTACCATTAGATTACATTATCTTCATATATTTTTTATCAAGGTAACAAAAATTCAAGGTGTTCAAAGATTAATAGTCATGTCATCAATCAATCGTTTAAATTCAAGTTTTTGTAGTTAAAAATAACGCATAAAATATGAGTTTAAATATCAAACTTTAAATTACACCAGATTAGAATGAAAATTGGCATGCATGTTAAGAACATTTAGAAAATGAAATCCAACGATTAAATTTTCAAAATATGAATTCAATAATAAGTTATTGGGTGGTGTAATATTTTTTAGAGTTACATCAAGTGTAACTTGAACAGAATCAGATATCTCTTAATTCAATGTGAATTTTGATAAATCAACCGTTAGATTACATTGTCTTCATATATTTTTCTTCAACGTAACAAAATTTCAAGATGATCAAAGATTCATAGTCATGTCATTAATCAATCGTTTAAATTCAAGTTTTTGTAGTTTCAAATGACACACAAAAGATGAGCTTAGAGATCAAATAGTAAATTACACCATATTGGCATGAAAATTGTCATGCATGTTAAGAACATATAGGAAATGTAGTCTAACGGTTGGATTCTTAAAATATAAAATCAATAATAAGTTATTGGATGGTGTAACATTTTTTAGAGTTACATCAGGTGCAACTTGAACCAAATCCTATATTTCTTAATTCAATGTGAATTTTGATAAATCAACCGTTAGATTACATTGCCTTCATATATTTTTCTTCAAGGTAAGAAAATTTCAAGATGATCAAAGATTGATAGCCATGTCATTAATCAATCGTTTAAATTCAAGTTTTTGTAGTTTAAAATAACGCACAAAAGATGAGTTTAAAGGTCAAATGGTAAATTACACCCAATTGGCATGACAACTATCATGCATGTTAAGAACATATAGGAAATGTAATCCAACGGTTGGATTTTTAAAATATGAATTCAATAATAAGTTATTGGGTGGTGTAACATTTTTTAGAGTTACATCAGGTGCAACTTGAACCAAATCCTATATTTCTTAATTCAATGTGAATTTTGATAAATCTACCGTTAGATTATATTATCTTCATATATTATTCATCAAGGTAAAAAACAATTCGAGGTGTTCAAAGATTAATAGCCAAGTCATCAATCAATCGTTTAAATTCAAGTTTTTGTAGTTTAAAATAACGCATAAAAGGTGAGTTTAAAGATCAAATGGTAAATTACACCCGATTGGCACGAAAATTGGCATGAATATTAAGAACATATAGAAAACGTAATCCAACAGTGGGATTTTTTAAAAATGAACTCAATAATAAGTTATTGGGTGGTGTAACATTTTTTAGAGTTACATCAAGTGCAACTTGAACCAAATCCTATATTTCTTAATTCAATGTGAATTTTGATAAATATACCATTAGATTACATTATCTTCATATATTTTTCATTAAGGTAACAAAATTTCAAGGTGATCAATGATTAATAGCCATGTCATTAATCAATCGTTTAAATTCAAGTTTTTGTAGTTCAAAATAACGCATAAAACATGAGTTTAAAGATCAAATGGTAAATTACACTCGACTGGAATGAAAATTGGCGTACATGTTAAGAACATATAGAAAATGTAATCCAACGGTTAAATTTTCAAGATATGAATTCAATAATAAGTTATTGGATGGTGTAACATTTTTTAGAGTTACATCAAGTGCAACTTGAACTGAATCATATATTTCTTAATTCAATGTGAATTTTGAAAAATCAACCGTTAGATTACATTGTCTTCATATATTTTTCTTCAAGGTAACAAAATTTCAAGGTGATCAAAGATTAATAGCTATGTCATTAATCAATCGTTTCAATTCAAGTTTTTGTAGTTTAAAATAACGCACAAAAGATGAGTTTAAAGATCAAATGGTAAATTACACCCGATTGGCATGAAAATCGTCATGCATGTTAAGAACATATAGGAAATGTAATTTAACAGTTGGATTTTTAAAATATGTATTAAGTAATAAGTTATTTGGTGGTTTAAAATTTTTTTGAGTTACATCAGGTGCAACTTGAACCAAATCCTATATTTCTTAATTCAATGTGAATTTTGATAAATCTACCGTTGGATTATATTGTCTTCATATATTTTTCTTCAAGGTAACAAAATTTCAATATTATTAAAGATTGATAGCCATGTCATTAATCAATCGTTTAAATTCTAGTTTTTGTAGTTTAAAATAACGCACAAAAGATGAGTTTGAAGATCAAATGGTAAATTACACCCGATTGGCATGAAAATTGTCATGCATGTTAAGAACATATAGGAAATGTAATCCAACGGTTGGATTTTTAAAATATGAATTCAATAATAAGTTATTGGGTGGTGTAACATTTTTTAGAGTTACATCAGGTATAACTTGAACTGAATCATATATTTCTTAATTCAATGTGAATTTTGATAATCAACCATTAGATTACGTTGTCTTCATACATTTTTCTTCTAGGTAACAAAATTTCAAGGTGATCAAAGATTGATAGCCAAGTCATTAATTAATCGTTTAAATTCAAGTTTTTGTAGTTTAATATAACACACAAAAGATGAGTTTAAAGATCAAATGGTAAATTACACCCGATTGGCATGAAAATTGTCATGCATGTTAAGAATATATAGGAAATGTAATCCAACGGTTGGATTTTTAAAATATGAATTCAATAATAAGTTATTTGGTGGAGTAACATTTTTTAGAGTTACATCAGGTGGAACTTGAACCAAATCCTATATTTCTTAATTCAATGTGAATTTTGATAAATCTACCGTTGGATTACATTGTCTTCATATATTTTTCTTGAAGGTAACAAAATTTCAAGATGATCAAATATTGATAGCCATGTCATTAATCAATCGTTTAAATTCAAGTTTTTGTAGTTTAAAATAACGCGCAAAAGATGAGTTTAAAGATCAAATGGTAAATTACACCCAATTGCCATGACAACTATCATGCATGCTAAGAACAAATAGGAAATGTAATCTAACGGTTGGATTTTTAAAATATAAATTGAATAATAAGTTATTAGGTGGTGTAACATTTTTTATAGTTACATCAAGTGCAACTTGAACCAAATCCTATATTTTTTAATTCAATGTGAATTTTTATAAATCTACCATTAGATTACATTATCTTCTTATATTTTTCATTAAGGTAACAAAATTTCAAGGTGATCAATGATTAATAGCCATGTCATTAATCAATCGTTTAAATTCAAGTTTTTGTTGTTTAAAATAACGCATAAAATATGAGTTTAAAGATCAAATGGTAAATTACACTCGATTGGAATGAAAATTGTCATACATGTTAAGAACATATAGAAAATGTAATCCAACGGTTAAATTTTTAAAATATGAATTGAATAATAAGTTATTGGGTGGTGTAACATTTTATGGAGTTAAATCAGGTGTAACTTGACCTGAATCATATATTTCTTAATTCAATGTGAATTTTGATTAATCAACCGTTGGATTACATTGTCTTCATATATTTTTCTTCAAGGTAACAAAATTTCAAGATGATCAAAGATTGATAGCCATGTCATTAATCAATCGTTTAAATTCAAGTTTTTGTAGTTTAAAATAACGCGCAAAAGATGAGTTTAAAGATCAAATGGTAAATTACACCCAATTGGCATGATAACTATCATGCATGTTAAGAACATATAGGAAATGTAATCCAACGGTTGGATTTTTAAAATATGAATTCAATAATAAGTTATTGGGTGATGTAACATTTTTTAGAGTTATATCAGGTGCAACTTGAACAAAATCCTATATTTCTTAATTCAATGTGAATTTTGATAAATCTACCGTTAGATTATATTATCTTCATATATTATTCATCAAGGTAAAAAAAAATTCAAGGTGTTCAAAGATTAATAGCCATGTCATCAATCAATCGTTTAAATTCAAGTTTTTGTAGTTTAAAATAACGCATAAAAGTTGAGTTTAAAGATCAAACGGTAAATTACACCCAATTGGCACGAAAATTGGCATGAATATTAAGAACATATAGAAAATGTAATCTAACGGTTGGATTTTTAAAATATGAATTGAATAATAAGTTATTAGGTGGTGTAGCATTTTTTAGAGTTACATCAAGTGCAACTTGAACCAAATCCTATATTTCTTAATTCAATGTGAATTTTTATAAATCTACCGTTAGATTACATTATCTTCATATATTTTTCATCAAGGTAACAAAATTTCAAGGTGATCAACGATTAATAGCCATGTCATTAATCAATCGTTTAAATTCAAGTTTTTGTACTTTAAAATAACGCATAAAATATGAGTTTAAAGATCAAACAGTAAATTACACTCGATTGGAATGAAAATTGGCATACATGTTAAGAACATATAGAAAATGTAATCCAACGGTTAAATTTTCAAAATATGAATTCAATAATAAGTTATTGGGTGGTGTAACATTTTTTAGAGTTAAATCAGGTGTAACTTGACCTGAATCATATATTTCTTAATTCAATGTGAATTTTGATAAATCAACCGTTGGATTACATTGTCTTCATATATTTTTCTTCAAGGTAACAAAATTTCAAGGTGATCAAAGATTGATAGCCATGTCATTAATCGATCGTTTAAATTCAAGTTTTTGTAGTTTAATGTAACGCACAAAAGATGAGTTTAAAGATCAAATGGTAAATTACACCCAATTGGCATGAAAATTGTCATGCATGTTAAGAACATATAGGAAATGTAATCCAACGGTTGGATTTTTAAAATATGTATTCAATAATAAGTTATTTGGTGGTGTAACATTTTTTAGAGTTACATCAGGTGCAACTTGAACCAAATCCTATATTTCTTAATTCAATGTGAATTTTGATAAATCTACCGTTGGATTACATTGTGTTCATATATTTTTCTTCAAGGTAACAAAATTTCAATATTATTAAAGATTGATAGCCATGTCATTAATCAATCGTTTAAATTCTAGTTTTTGTAGTTTAAAATAACGCACAAAAGATGAGTTTATAAATCAAATGGTATATTACACCCGATTGGCATGAAAATTGTCATGCAAGTTAAGAACATATAGGAAATGTAATCCAACGGTTGGATTTTTAAAATATGAATTCAATAATAAGTTATTGGGTGGTGTAACATTTTTTAGAGTTACATCAGGTGCAACTTGAACCAAATCCTATATTTCTTAATTCAATGTGAATTTTTATAAATCTACTGTACGGCACCAAGATCCCAGGCCCACACAGGCCCTGGGCCCTGTCCCATACAGGCTCTGGGCCCAATCCCACGCAGGCCCCGGGCCGAGGCCCATACCAGCCTTGGGCAAAGGTCCAGCAGAAAATTCCGGTTGTCCTGCGCCCTTCTTGGAGCTTCCTTCATGTGCGAACAAGTGTAGGGTATTGAATTCCGAGAGGTGATCGGACAAACGTTCCCGGTCGAATATGCGAGCTGTGCCCGGGAAATTGTGATATTCCCAGGGAACTGAGTTGCCGAACATATTCGGTCAAGATGGAGCCAAGTTCCAAGATCATAAATGCTGCACCGCCCTTTCACCTATACACCCACTTTAATAAGATAATATTGGACCTCCAGTAGCACTAACGGTGGCTGTAATCATAATCTCCCCACTAACTTAAGCTATAAATAGAAGAAAGTTGGAAGAAGAAGGGGTTCAGAAAAATTGAGAGAAAACAGTCAAGGAGAGGGTATCAACTGAGTGTTACTTTGAGTCTCTCTGCCGAGAACGACCCATTGTAGGAAATACTTAAGCCCACTACAAATAAATTGTGAGCCCAAGTGACCTAAGGTCCAGAAGTCTTGCACTTGGTTCTTACAATTGGCGCCCACCGTGGGGCTCTCCTACGAAGCTGTGGTTTGAGTGAGACTCAAGCAAGGGAGATGTCTGAGGAGCGTTCAGGGGGGCACGTTCCGAGCAATTCCGCAGGATCTTCTCGGGGATCGACGTGGAGGGAGAGAAGGCAGAAACGGCTAGAGGATAGGGAGCATCCAAGAGGAGAGGAAATGTCCGGATTGGGAGAAGGATCGGCACAGACACACAGGACAATTTCAAGCGTCTCAGCACATCGGCAATATGATGATAGAGACCGGGAGCTGGAGCGGTTGCGCAGATTGGTAATGGACTTGGAGCTGGAAGCAAGGGGTCGGCGCCACGAAAGGAACCACAACCCCCAACCCAGGAGAAACCGTGGCGAGGAAGGTTCCAGCCGATCTGTTACGCGACAATACCGAGACCGATCACGCTCTCAAGAGTCACATCGACACTCCCGGGAGACGCGTCGTAGACGGGACCGTTCCCAGTCGCATGGATATGATAACTAAGGGTCAGAGTCGCCAGAGGAGCGGCGGCACCACAACGCCGCGATGGACGCCATGAGCAGAGCCTTGCGGATGGCAGCCCGGTCTCCATTCTCTGATGAGATTGAACCGGCACCCATGCCGAGCAGATTCACGCGTCCACCATTCAATTCCTATGAGGGGAGGACAGACCCCGTGGAGCATGTCAGTCATTACATCCACATGATGTCTTTGCATGCGCACAACGATGCATTGATGTGTAAAGTATTCCCCTCTAGTCTCGGCTCTACCGCACTAAGATGGTTCAATGGGTTGCAGAAAGATTCTATACACAGCTTCGCCGAGCTGATTCAGGAATTCGGCAGCGGGTTCGTAACATGCAGTCGAGTGCAACAACCGGTCGACGCATTGCTTTCCATGAAAATGAGGGTCGGGGAAACCCTTCGGAGTTATGCCAGCCGATACTGGGAACTCTACAACGAGATTGGTGGAGGAAACGAGAAAATTGCGGCTAGCACCTTTAGGATGGGGCTCCCCGAAGATTCTGAATTGTGGGAGTCGCTGACAAGAAGACCCCCGGAGGATATGAGGCAACTGATGAGACGCATAGAGGAGTACAAACGCCTGGAGGATGACCGGCTGCAAAGCAGGGGGAAAGCTCCTTTTACGGGGAGATCTCGGCAAAGCATCTTGCCGCCAAAGCCAAAAAGGGACTTCAGAATGCAGGAACCAGAGGTGCAGATCGAAGGGGTTAATGTGTTGTTCAAAGAACCCGTGCACAAAATATTGGAACGGATAAGGAACGAGCCATTCTTCAGAACGGACAAGGGGCACACCACCGAGCAGTGTAGGGTATTGAAAGATCATCTCGAACAGTTAGTGAAGGCAGGGCACCTGAAAGAGTTTGTAGCAGATTCCATTGACCGGGAGCCCGGGCAGGGCGCCCAACAGAAAAGGAACCCCCTTCCACCACCCCTGGGGGTAATCAACGTCATTCATGCCGCACCGAGAAGAGCAGCAGCAGCAAAAAGGGTAATGACAGTGGCTGGCGCGGAGGGAGAATCATCCAAGAAGCAAAAGAAAGTTGGACGGCTGGACATCTCGTTCGGAGAAGATGATTTGGAAGGAACAATCCAACCTCACGACGACGCTTTGGTGGTGACAGCCCAGATAGGCGGATTCTTGGTGAAGAGGGTGATGATTGATCAAGGTAGCGGGGCTGACGTCATGTACCCGGACCTTTTCGAAGGGCTCGGGTTAAAAACCCAGGATTTGGCAAAGTATGACACGCCATTGGTCTCGTTTGACGGGAGAGTAGTGATTCCCGAGGGGCAAATCTCTCTCCCAGTGGACATGGAGGGCAAGGAAGTTATAGTTACATTCATAGTAGTCCGATCATTCGCACCTTACTCCGCAATCCTGGGGAGGCCGTGGATTCACGCCATGGGGGCTGTTCCGTCCACCCTTCACGTGAAAGTAAAATTTCCTACTGAGTATGGAGTTGTAGAGGTAAGGGGGAATCAACAGGTGGCGAAGCAATGCCTCGTAGCCGCGGTCCGGTGGGAAAAGGAACAGCTCGGTCAAGTTGAGCACGCCGAGAAGAAGACTGCATAGCAATTACAGAAACCCCGGGAAACTGGGGCGGACGTTGCCGAGGAGGTGCTGAAGGTAAGAATTCTCCCAGATAGTGACAAATATTTTCAGATAGGTACAAGCATGAATGACCGGGAAAGGGTAGAGATGTTGTTGTTCCTGTTGCAGAACATAGATGTCTTCGCATGGAACCCGTATGAAGTGCCCGGCGTAGACCCCGAGTTCATTGTTCACAAACTCAACGTGGACCCACCATTTCCCCCGAAGAAGCAGAAGCCGAGAAGAGCATCAAAGGAACACGTCGATGCAGTAAACCTGGAGGTCCAGCGATTGAAGGAAGCCGGGGTCATAAAAGAAATATTCTTCCCGAGATGGCTAGCAAACACTGTCGTAGTGAAGAAGAAGAGCGGTAAATGGAGAGTTTGTGTGGACTTCACCGATTTGAACAGAGCGTGTCCCAAGGACCCATTCCCGATGCCCAAGATTGATCAGCTAGTGGATGCCACGTACGGGCACTCGAGAATGAGCTTCCTGGACGCCTTCCAAGGCTACCACCAGATTGCCTTGGCGCCCGAGGACCGAGAAAAGACAGCATTTATATCCCCGAACGCAAACTATCACTACGAGGTCATGCCGTTTGGATTGAAGAATGCCGGGGCCACCTACCAGCGTATGATGACAAGGATGTTCCGAGAAAAAATTGGATGCACGGTTGAAGTTTATATCGACGACATGGTGCTAAAAAGCAGAAAAGAGTCGCTGCATACTGAAGACCTTCGGGGAGTATTCGAGATACTACGACGACACAAGCTGCGCCTGAATGCCGAAAAGTGCACTTTCAGAGTGGGGGCTGGCAAGTTCCTGGGTTATCTGATCTCCACTCGGGGAATAGAGGCTAACCCCGACCAAATAGAGGCCGTCAATCGCCTCAGACCACCGAGCAATCCTAAGGAGGTGCAAGTGCTCACTGGGATGTTGGCCGCCCTGAACCGATTCATCTCCAAGTTTGCCGATCGTTGCCGGCCATTCTATCAACTTCTAAAGAAGTGGAAGGGGTTTCAATGGGACGAGAGCTGCGATGAAGCTTTTCGAGAACTAAAGGAATATTTGGCAAAGGCGCCAAGGTTGACAGCCCCGGAGCCCGGGGAGGATCTGTTTATGTACCTTGCAGTCACCGATCATGCCGTAAGTGCTGTGTTACTAAGGGACCGGGAGTGCAAATGCCGGTGTATTACGTGAGCAAAACCTTAGTCGATGCCGAGACAAGGTACCTGCCTCTTGAAAAGTTGGTTTTGGCCTTGGTGCACGCCACGAGGAAGTTACCACACTACTTCCAGGCACACACAGTGTTCGTCCTCACCGAGTATCCATTGCAATCACTGTTGAAAAGATCCGACTTCACAGGACGGATTGCTAAATGGGGGACTCGGTTGGGATCGTTTGACATAAGATACCGACCTAGAAGCTCGGTGAAGGGACAGGTTCTCGCTGATTTCATCGCGGAATTTACACCCAAGAATGAAGGCAAGGTAATCTGTAGTGCGGAGATTCGCCCGTGGAGGTTATTTGTGGACGGCGCATCAAATGCTATAGGGGCCGGGGCTGGTATTGTCATAATCACCCCTGAAGGTATGCGACTGGAACACTCCTTCAGATTGGGGTTCAAAGCCTCGAACAACGAAGCCGAATATGAAGCCCTACTGGCCGGGTTGAGGGCAGTATTGCATCTAGGTGCAAAGGACGTGGAGATTTACTCGGATTCTCGGCTGGTTGTTTATCAGATCACTGGGGACTTCGAGGCTCGGGACCCCCGAATGAAAGCTTATCTAAGTACGGCAAAGCAAATTATCGATCAGTTTGGAACTGTAAAGATATCCCAGGTAGCCCGGTCACAAAACAAGCATGCTAACTCTCTTGCCACGTTAGCCTCATCAGCTACCGAGGACACGCCGAGGCTTATCACGATAGAACTTATAAGGGAACCAAGCATCTGTGTGAAGACTGGTCTCGACCAGGCCGGAGTAGAGGTTGCGCAGGTGGCGGTAGCCGGACCATGCTGGATGAACCTGATCATAGACTTTCTTTTCGAAGATAAAGTTCCAGAGGATGAGGCCGAGGCCAACAAGATTCGACGAATGGCTCCCAGGTATTGGTTGTCTTCGGACCGAAAGTTGTACAGAAGGTCCTTCGCGGGCCCTTACCTCTTGTGCCTGCATCCTGAAAGAGTCAAGGAGCTTCTAACTGAGCTGCATGAAGGAGTGTGCGGCGGGCATGCTGGGGGACGATCTTTAGCACACAGAGCAATGACGCAGGGGTTTTGGTGGCCACAGATGCAGAAGGACGCCGCCGAATATGTTCGGAGTTGCGAACAATGTCAAAAGCACGCCCCAATGATCCATCAGCCGGCAGGACGTCTAAATCCTGTTAGCAGCCCGTGGCCATTTGCACAATGGGGGCTTGACATCCTCGGGCCATTCCCCCGAGCAACGGGGAACCGCCGATTTTTACTGGTGGCTGTAGATTACTTCACAAAGTGGGCTGAAGCTGAAGCCTTGGCCAATATCCGGGATACTGACGTGAAAAAATTTGTGTGGAAAAACATAGTTACAAGGTTTGGAGTGCCGAATTCGCTAGTAACAGACAATGGGCTACAGTTCGACAGCAACGCTTTTCGGACCTTTTGCAGCGAGCTCGGCATCAAGAACAAGTATTCGACCCCGGCATACCCCAGAGCAACGGCCAAGCTGAAGCAGTAAACAAGACTATTTTGAACGAGCTCAAGAGAAGGTTGGATGGAGCGAAATGAAGATGGGCAGAAGAACTACCCAGTGTTTTATGGGCCTACCGCACGACCCCCAAAAGATCCACGGGGGAAACCCCGTTTTCTCTGGCATACGGAGCAGAAGCAGTGATACCAACCGAGGTGAGCTTATGCAGTGCACGGGTCGCCGGGTTTGACCCCGTACAGAACGCCGACCTGATGATGGAGCATTTGGATTGGCTAGAAGAATGCAGGGAGGCCGCGACCGTACGTCTTGCCGAGTATCAGCAGAAGCTGGCCCAAAGGTACAACCGAAATGTAAAGGCCAGGGAATTCAGTGCCGGGGAATTAGTGTTAAGAAGGGTAGTGGGGAACATGCGGGACATGGCTGCAGGGAAGCTTGCTCAGAGTTGGGAGGGACCATACAGAGTCACAACCATCGTAGGTGCAGGGGCCTACTACTTGGAAGACCTGGACGAGAGACCGCTCCCCCGACCATGGAACGCTAACAACTTGAAGAAATTCTACGCGTAATCGTCGATGTAAGCCAAAACTTGTATTCTATTAAGATTAAGAGCATGGTGAACTTTTTTGTCTATGCTGTTTTTGACCCTGTAACCGCACACCAAGAGAATCGTCAATAAATCCTAAGGACAGAAACCTGACCCTCGGCTCAATCAATATCGCCGAGCAGGTGAAAACCTTACAAATAAATTTTAAGGACAGAAACCTGACTCTCAGCTCGATCAATATCGCCGAGCAGGTGAAAACCTTACAAATAAATCTTAAGGACAGAAACTTGACCCTCGGCTCGATCAATATCGCCGAGCAGGTGAAAACCTTACAAATAAATCTTAAGGACAGAAACCTGACCCTCGGCTCGATCAATATCGCCGAGCAGGTGAGAACCTTACAAATAAATCTTAAGGACAGAAACCTAACCCTCGGCTCGATCAATATCGTCGAGCAGGTGAAAACCTTACAAATAAATCTTAGGGGCAGAAACCTGACCCTCGGCTCGATCAATATCGCCGAGCAGGTGAAAATCTTACAAATAAATCTTAAGGGCAGAAACCTGACCCTCGGCTCATATCGCCGAGCAGGTGAAAACCTTAGAAATAAATCCTAAGGACAGAAACCTGACCCTCGGCTCGATCAATATTGCCGAGCAGGTGAGAACCTTACAAGTAAATCTATAAGGACAGAAACTTGATTCTCGGTTAAAATCAAATATCCGGACAAGTGGAAACTTTGCAAACAAATACTCGAAGGATGAGAACACAATTCTCGGTTAAACCAAAACCTGATAAAAACCTAACCCTTTTACAAATACTAAGTCCAATAGCGCTCTCAAATTACCCACAGCGCCGCACAACAGGTTTTCGGGGGTACCATTCTATTAAGCGGCCATAGCACTGGTATAATTCAAGCAAAACACAAACAGATATAAATTCATTCAACCAATTGAAACGGAAAAAGAAAACGAACTACTAATTAAACAAGTAAAAGCAATTGTTCAAACACCACATCCCGGTGACATGGGCAAATAAAACCGATAAGTTAAAGCAATTGTTCGATCACCACATCCCGGTGACGTGGGCAAATAAAACCAATAAGTAAAAACAATTGTTCAATCACCACATCCCGGTGACATAGGCAAATAAAAATAAAATAAAAATAAGCTAATAAGTAAAAGTAAAATCAGCTGGGGGGTTGGGTCGGCGGTGGCACTTTCTGCTTAACGGTCAAGGGAAAAGGCTGGCCCTCTCCATGAAGCTCCTGCACAGCAGGTATGCTCGTGGCCTCCATTTCCTCGGGCTCGGCGTGAGAATCGATTTGCTCAACCAACTCCCTCATACTGGCCGTCTCCTCCTCGTCAAAAGCAGCTGGGGCGTCCTGGACGGCAGATACAGGGTTCGGAAATGGAATTTGGCCGGGGTCTCTCAGCGGCGAATCTTTAGGAACTCCCATTGCCTGAAGAGCGGCAAACCACCCGGCCTCGAAACCCATATGTCGAGCCCGAGCCACCACCGGCTCTACGGAATTCTCGACGTCGGCAAAACCTACGTCATACCACTTTTGTTCCGCGGCCGCCAAGCCTGCCCTGAGATCGGCTATCTCCTCGGCATTGGAAGTGTTAAGGCTGAGGGCTTCGGCTAGTTTGAGTTCCATCTCATTTTGCTTGGTCAGGAGCTCTGCATTCCTTTTTTCAGCCAATGCCCGGAACTTCTCCGCAGCAGCAGCCTTCTTCTCAGCAGCCTCAGCAATCTTCAGCTTTTCCTTAGCCGTTTTTACTGCTGACTCCCGCGCCCCCTTCTCGCGCTCGTTTTCCTCATCAAGCTCCCGTGCCCGGGCAGCCACAATGTGAGCCAGTTGAGCGGCCTAGCAAGCGCGGAGGTTAGCAAAGAAACATAAGGAAATCTATATGGAGTAAATAGACAAAAGAATTACTGCAATGGCGTGCCATTCTAACCGGCGCCCCACAGACTCCTCGGATCCATCATTGAAAGCGTGCACGTCCTCGGGAAGTTGGAGAGCTTCAGCCAAAGTTTGGGCAATACGGCCGCCCTCGCCCTTATCCCACATCTGAACAGAGGCGGTTGAGGGCAATGGCTTGCCGTCCAGAAGGAACTTTGGCTCCCACGCTGGAGCCACTTGGGAGGAGGACGCGCCCCCCGTGCCAGCTTCGGTTGGCGGTTCGCGGATAACGATTCCACCTGCTGGTCGGGGAGGAGTCTGGGCTGCGGCATCCCCCGGGCCCGTGGAAGGTTGCTCGGTTACTTTCTGCTTCTTACGGGCCCGTTCGGACTGCGGAGGGGGAGGAGGCTGAGACACTAGACCCCGACCCTGAGTAGGCGGGGGCTGGTTGGGCGGCCGAGCACCAGGCACGAACCGGTCAAGGGTCATGACTCTCCTTGCCACCATTCTTGCACCAGGTTGGATCGCTTCAGCTAGCAAGTTAGCCGCTTCTATCACTTGCTATTGAGGCTCGGCGGGTGGATCCTCGGGATGGGGCTGCTCTTGGGCTTGGTCCCCTTGCTGTATGGCTTCGTGAGCTCTCTCTCTAAGGCGCTGAGATACCCGTTCCGCGGAATCTTCTCGCAGGGGAACTAGTTCGTCCACGGTAGTGAACCGCCGACCAAATTCCCTCGCTTCCCCGGTTGTAAGCTTCGGCGGCAAAAAATTCACGTACCGGACGTCTATGTACGATAGCAGGGGGCTGTCAACTATCAGCGTCTGCTTGAAAGGCTGCCAGGTAGAATAAACCGGCTCCACTCCGAGGATCAGGTGTGAGGCCCGGAGTTGCCCGTCCCAATGCACGTAGATCTCGGAACGGAGGACGAAGTTTAAATCCTTGATGTGGACGGCTCTAAGGTCCTGAACAAACACTTTGCCGTCTGCAAAAGAACAGGTGACGCATTAGCCTTTAACAATAAAATTTTTTTTTACTCCAATAAGAAGAAAGGAAGAGGCGGTGGAAAACAATTATATGAAGAGGATGGTACGAACCCACTTCACGCCGTGTAAGGGGGCAAGGGATCTCCCCGGCAAACCAATTGCCGCGCACCCTGACGAACTCCCCGGCGGAGTTCCTGTTCGAGTCGGGTAGGCACGATATCAGCCGTACCCGAGCATCCCTTGTCTTTAAGTAATAATTGGTGGATTTGCTCCCACAGAGGCTGTACATTTGATTAATATCATGGTGGTCTAACTGTAAGTTAAAGGTATGGTTCAACTTGCTGACACAACTAACTACCTGGTAAAAATTGGGGGGAAGCTGGTCGGGGCACAGCCCATAGTAAGTGAGTGTGCTTATCAAGAGGGATCTACGGGGAACCTAACCCCACCTTCTAAAATGGACATCAAAGGAAAGAAGGCTGTACCCTGCCCTCGGTGGAGTTCCATATCACTCTCATGGCAGTAAGCCACGTCCACGTCATTGGGAATACTAAATTTACTCCTAAAGGTGACCAAAGCAGCCGGGGATTCTAGAAGGTAAGAGTAACCCATCTATAAAGCCTAAAACTACAAGAGCGAACTCAAAGAAACAAAGCTGAAGGAACAGGAAGGGGAAGAAAGACTTACTTTGGGTTCTAAGGAGGAAAAGAACGCTGAGCAAGCAAGCGCACAGAAATGTGGTCGGCAGAGAGTAAGCACTAAAGATCAGAGGCGAAGGAAAAATGGAATGGTGTTCAGAGAGGGACTATTTATAAAGCCAAAAAGAAGTGGGGGGAGAAGAAACGTTTATTCAAGCAGTAAATGGGCACAATTTACGAGCGACCTAGCGACTGCCAAACGTAACCGATTTGCGCGCCGCTTCGGTCCACGAACCGTCAGGCAATAATGACAACTGCGTCTGGTGCCGCGAGACGGCGCGTCTTTTGAGAATATTAGTAAAAAGTAACAGTCGTAAGTCCCAGACAAGAAGGTTCCCGAGGTCAAGAGGCCCAAACAGCTCCTTGATTCTTCTCGGCGACCGAGTATGAATCAAGGGGGGGCTATTGTACGGCACCGAGATCCCAGGCCCACACAGGCCCTGGGCCCTGTCCCATACAGGCCCTGGGCCCAATCCCACGCAGGCCCCGGGCCGAGGCCCATACCAGCCTTGGGCAAAGGTCCAGCAGAAAAGTCCGGTTGTCCTGCGCCCTTCTTGGAGCTTCCTTCATGTGCGAACAAGTGTAGGGTATTGAATTCCGAGAGGTGATCGGACAAACGTTCCCGGTCGAATATGCGAGCTGTGCCCGGGAAATTGTGATATTCCCAAGGAACTGAGTTGCCGAACATATTCGATCAAGATGGAGCCAAGTTCCAAGATCATAAATGCGGCACCGCCCTTTCACCTAAACACCCACTTTAATCAGATAATATTGGACCTCCAGTAGCACTAACGGTGGCTGTAATCATAATCTCCCCACTAACCTAAGCTATAAATAGAAGAAAGTTGGAAGAAGAAGGGGTTCAGAAAAATTGAGAGAAAACAGTCAAGGAGAGGGTATCAACTGAGTGTTACTTTGAGTCTCTCTGCCGAGAACGACCCATTGTAGGAAATACTTAAGCCCACTACAAATAAATTGTGACCCCAAGTGACCTAAGGTCCAGAAGTCTTGCACTTGGTTCTTACATCTACCATTAGATTACCTTATCTTCATATATTTTTCATCAAGGTAACAAAATTTGAAGGTGATCAATGATTAATAGCCATGTCATTAATCAATCGTTTAAATACAAGTTTTTGTAGTTTAAAATAACGCATAAAATATGAGTTTAAAGATCAAACGGTAAATTACACTCGAATGGAATGAAAATTGGCATACATGTTAAGAACATATAGAAAATGTAATCCAACGGTTAAATTTTCAAAATATGAATTCAATAATAAGTTATTGGGTGGTGTAACATTTTTTAGAGTTAAATCAGGTGTAACTTGACCTGAATCATATATTTCTTAATTCAATGTGAATTTTGATAAATCAACCGTTGGATTACATTGTCTTCATATATTTTTCTTCAAGGTAACAAAATTTCAAGATGATCAAAGATTGATAGCCATGTCATTAATCAATCGTTTAAATTCAAGTTTTTGTAGTTTCAAATAACACACAAAAGATGAGCTTAAAGATCAAATGGTAAATTACACTCGATTGGCATGAAAATTTTCATGCATGTTAAGAACATATAGGAAATGTAGTCCAACGGTTGGATTTTTAAAATATAAATTCAATAATAAGTTATTGGATGGTGTAACATTTTTTAGAGTTACATCAAGTGCAACTTGAACCAAATCCTATATTTCTTAATTCAATGTGAATTTTGATAAATCAACCGTTAGATTACATTGTCTTCATATATTTTTCTTCAAGGTAAGAAAATTTCAAGATGATCAAAGATTGATAGCCATGTCATTAATCAATCGTTTAATTTCAAGTTTTTGTAGTTTAAAATAACGCACAAAAGATGAGTTTAAAGATCAAATGGTAAATTACACCCAATTGGCATGAAAATTGGCATGCATGTTAAGAACATTTAGAAAATGTAATCCAACGGTTGGATTTTGACAATATGAATTCAATAATAAGTTCTTGGGTGGTGTAACGTTTTTTGCAGTTACATCAGGTGTAACTTGAACTGGATCCTATATTTCTTATTTCAGTGTTAATTTTGAGAAATCTACCGTTAGATTACATTATCTTCATATATTTTTCATGATTACAAAATTTCAATGTAATTAAAGATTAATAGCCATGTCATTAATCAATTGTTTAAATTCAAGTTTTTGTAGTTAAAAATAATGCATAAAAGATGAGTTTAAAGATCAAATGGTAAATTATACCCGATTGGCATGAAAATTGGTATGCATGTTAAGGATATATAGAAAATGTAACCCAATGGTTGGATTTTCAAAATATGAATTTAGTAATAAGTTATTGGGTGGTGTAACATTTTTTTTTTTTTTTTGGTGGCAAGACATAAAATGCCACTATATGTCTCCTTTTCTTAGTTATAACGGCATGGTGTACCACCACCGCTATATGTCTCCCTTTAGCAGCTCTTTTTCTTAGTTATAGCGGCATGTTGGACCACCCCTTAGACCTTAAAATTTCTCCCAAAATTTTGCTCTGTTATTTTCGTCTTCCCTCTTATTAGGTTTCCTTTTCCCACTTATTCCCTTTTCCCACTTACTCTAAACTCTCACTCTCTCCAAATTTCTGTCCCCGTCAACTCTCTCCAAATAGGACCGGTAACCCTTCTTCTTCCTTCACACCGGTGACACTTTGCCTCCCTTTCACATCGGCAAACCCTAATCTCTCTCATTGAATGAGGTTCGTTCTATATCTTCTTTCTTTCTTTCTCTCGATGATTCTAGAATGCCTTCTCTAGATTTTTGTACCTTTCCACCATTTTTGTTTAAATCTGTTGTTGTAGTTTCTCTATAAGCATGAATAGTCAAAACGTTTCCTTGTTTCAGATTTTTATTTTATTCAAATAAATTGATTTTTTTTTTTTTTTTTTTTTTTTTTTTTTTTTTTTTTTTTTAGGTTTCGGAAGCGTTTGAAAAGTATAGATTTGTTTTTTTCTTCTTATGGTTTTTATGGCTATGGTTGCGTAATATTGGATTGTAGATAATACAAACTCTAAGCTTCGATTTTTATTTTTTTTTGGGATGAAATAGAGAACAAGAGGTTTAGCTGAAATGTAGAATATGCTGATTTCTTGTGATATTCCTGAACAAAAATGTGATGCAGAGTGTGGCTTTGAAATGCAAGATTAGGATGGACCTAGATATTCATTTGTGTGTGAAGTGTGGAGTTTGTTATTGTATGAGATGATTGGACTTTTTCTAATGTTTTAAGATATTCATTTGCTTGTTATTCCGATTTGGTTAAATGGACATGGAATTAGAAATAAAGGGTTAGATTATTTTTATATGGAAAAATTTTACATGGGTCCCGTTTGATTGTGGATTTTATTTTTCTGCATTGGGGTCTATGGATTTTATAATGTTGAGTTGCATAATTTTTAGTTTAGTTCTTTATTTCCTATAAGCTAATTTTATGTGAATGGTTTGATCTTTTTTCTATGTTATGTGTTTCCCCCTTTCTTTGGACTTGGGATTGGTTGTGAGCAAAATATACTACACTAAGCACCGAAAAAGGCATAATTAATGTGTTATGTAATGTTATTCTTTTTATGAAATTATATTGTTGTTGTAGTTGCTGAGTAAATGAAAAAGAGGATGGGACTTTGCTAGGTTGTAGTTGCAGCAAAGTTTTAGGTGAAATATTTAAGGTACTCTCTCGCTCTCTCTCTCTGGTTGTGGTAGATTATTGAATTGGGGCAAGCAGATGGCTTGCATGGAGTAATAAGGTGGTTTTAGCTGATATTGGCAATGTTGACTTTGTGTAATATTGGATGATTCTTGTTGAGTTGTTTTTTTTTATTAATTCATTTTAGGCTATTGCTAGTAATGATGTTATGGTGAAATTGTGTAAATGAAATGTGTGTTAACTCTTGCTTTGTGCTTTCATGAAATGACATTATAGGTATTTCTTGTAAACCACTTTATAGGAATGGATAGGAGTTTGATGAAACTTACGAATAGAAGGTCCCGAGAATATTTAGATGGAGTCCAATAGTTTTTGAGTTTTGCATCTTACCATGCACACTTGGATGGAACGATTTCATGTCCGTGTAAACAATGTGTGCATACAAAGGCATTACCTATAGATGTCGTACGGGCTCACTTAGTGTCAAAAGGGATTTGTAGGGGTTATAACCCTTGGGTTTTTAATGGGGAATCATCATCTGCACAGACTTCTTTTGAAATTCCCAATAGTCACTTCCAAGAAAACCCGATAGAGTATGTTGATCTTCGTGACATGTTGCATGCTATGGCGTCTAGGCCAACGGAAGAAGTCCCTATTGTGCAACAACCTACAAAAGGTCCTGCAGAAGGTCCTAATGAAGATGCACTTCGGTTTATGAAATTGCTTGAAGATGCTAATCAACCTTGTTATGAAGGTTGTAAGCATTTTAGCAAATTGTTAGCCATTGTGCATTTGTACCACATGAAGTGTCTTAATGGTTGGATCAGCAAGTCATTTACCATGTTGCTGGAATTTTTGCTTGATTTTCTTCCTTCAAATGCTAAGTTGCCAAAAGATTGTTATGGGACTAAGAATATTATTAAGGATTTGGGCTTGAACTATGAGAAGATTCATGCTTGTCCTAAAGATTGTATTTTATATTGGAAGGAGAATGCCAATCTTGAAGCTTGTCCGAACTATCACCATTCAAGATGGGAAAGTAATGAGTCTAAAGGTCAACAAAGTACTAATGCTTCCTCTAAGAAAAAAAAGAAAAAACCTGCAAAGATCCTACGGTGGTTCCCCTTAAAGCCAAGATTGCAATGACTATTTATGTCTCCTGAAATAGCCAAGCATATGAAGTGGCATGTTGAAGGTCGTGTGAATGACGGGTTACTGAGGCATCCTGCTGATTCTGAAGCTTGAAAATAATTTGACTCTCAGTACATAGAGTTCTCATCCGAGCCTCATAATGTGAGTCTTGGATTAGTAGCCGATGGATTCAACACATATGGAAATATGAGTAGTACTCATAATACATGGCCTGTCATTTTGATCCCATACAATCTCCCTCCATGGATGTGCATGAAAAGGTATTCTTTCATGCTATCATTATTGATTCCTGGTCCAACTTCGCCTGGGAATGATATAGATGTGTACTTACAACCCCTAGTAGAAGAACTGAAGGAGTTATGGGATGTTGGAGTAAAAATGTTTGATGTGTCTTTCAAAAAATAAATTCCAAATGTATGTTGCATTATTGTGGACCATAAATGATTTTCCTGCATATGGTGATATCTCAGGTTGGAGTACCAAAGGTGCTCTTGCATGTCCCCCTTGTAACTATGATAAACGATCTTGTTGGTTGAAATATGGAAGGAAAATTAGTTACATTAGACATAGGCGATTCTTGGATAGTAATCATAAAATTCGTAAGCAAAAACAATCATTTGATGGACATGTTGATATGAGATTAGCTCCTATTATGGTATCCGAAGGGGAAATCATGTTATAAACGAATGCTGTAGTTGATCATGTGTTTAGGAAGAAAACAGTTAATTTGTCCAATAAAAGAAAAAGAGGGGAGGAAGCCTTAATTGTGTGGAAGAAGAGAAGTATATTTTTCACCTTGCTTTATTAGGAGGACCATTTGTTGCATCACAATCTTGACGTAATACATATTGAAAAGAATGTAGTTGATAATATAATCAACACATTGTTGAACTTGGATGGCAAGAAAAAGGATAACTTGAAGGCATGTCAAGACTTAAAGGCTGTGGGTATAAGAAGTGAACTTCACTCGGAAAAAGTTGGGAATGATAAGACATGTATGCCATATGCCTGCTACCATATGAATGCCAGTGAAAATGATGGTTTTTTGCAAGTTTTGAAGGATGTAAGAGTGCCAGATGGATATTCTTCAAACATCTCACGTTGCATTAAACTTAAAGAACACAAGATTAGTGGAATGAAGAGCCATGATAATCACATCTTAATGCAGTAACTTTTTCCGATAGCAATACGCGGATCATTGTCCCCTGAAGTGAGTAGGCCTTTAATTGGCTTATCTTGTGTCTTTAGTGAGATATGTTCCAAAGTACTAAATGTGGATGAACTTGGGACTCTTGAGAAGAGAATTGTAGTGATATTGTGTGAGTTGGAAAAAATATTCCCCCCCCCTTCTTTCTTTACAGTGATGGTATATCTAGTCATGCATTTGGCTAGCGAAGCTAAAGTTGCTGGCCCAATTCATTATCGTTGGATGTATCCCATAGAGAGGTAACATGTATAGTAAATTTGTTTATTTAATTAATTGTTTTTCACAACAATTTCCCATTGTTGATCTTGGGTTTTTCAATAGGTACTTATCAAGACTTAAGTATTACGTGCATAATAAAACTTATTTAGAAGGCTCTATTGCAGAAGGGTATATAGCAGAGGAATGCTTAGCATTCTACTCATGTTATTTTAAATCTGTTGAAACTGCATTCAATCAATCTGTAAGGAATGTCGAGGAATCCATGGGTACAATGGTGAGGATTACACTAGATTCAAATTCATGGATCCAAGCACATTGTTATGTGCTATTCAATTGTGAAGAAATCACCCCATTTCGTGAGTAAGTAATATGTCATTGCATATCCTTTCATGGCATTCAAGTACAATATTCTAACTTAACACTATCACGTTTGTCCACATATTGTACACATTGTGGAGATCAAGGCTGATTTCCCTTCTTATGTAACCGATGATGTTATTCAAAAGCAGCACATGGAGAAATTCTGCAATTGGTTTAGGAATTATGTAAGTAAAGCATATATATAAAACTTGGTTGTTTATAATAGGTGATGTTAATGTCTATATATAAAACTGTGTTGTAACACTTTAGATAGTATACTTATAATAAACATCATTGTCTATATTAGGTGATGTCAATGGATGTATCTAAGGAAAAGAAACTCTCTGATAAAGTCATATGGCTTGCTCGATATCCAGATAATGAAGCAAAACAATTCAAGCGTTATGTTATAAATGGTGTGAAGTTTCGCACCAAAGACTCTGAGGCAATTAGGAAAACTCAAAACAATGGAGTTTGTGTTGTTACTGAAGGTGGTGTTACTTATTATGGTGTACTAATTGATATTATTGAGTTGAACTACTCTGATAAATAGTGATTTTTTTTCTTCATTTTTTAAATTGAAGTACTTGTTTATATGTCCTTTTTATTTTGTTTAGTTCTTAGTTTTGGATGAAGTAGATAGAGTTCTGGATGTTGGATTTGAAGAGGAATTGAGGGTTGTCTTTAAGTGTTTGCCAAAAAATCGGCAAGATATGGGCTTTTGGTCTGCCATCATAGTTGTCTCCACCTACAGGTACTATTTCCTTGAACAATACAGTCTGAATTTTTGAAACAGTTTTCTAATGTTTGTTGTAGTTTATTGTCTTTCCTACTTGCACTTGCACATATAATCACAGTTAACATTTGGTTGTTGTGAACCTTTCAATAGCAATTTATGCATATGCAATGAAAGTAGCTTTTAAAAAAAAAAAAAAATTGTTTGATAAGTATAATTTGCCATTTTTTAATATGATTGTGTTTATAAAATATTCTGCATGTATATGGTCCAAGTCAATAAGACTTTTGAGTATGGATTCGAGTGATAACTAGGCTAGGGATTTTAGTTACTAGTTTGCCTTTGTTGTTTGAAACTTCAAGCTTTGAAGTTTGAAGTCACCAACATGTTGTATTGATGCCACTGGTTTGCCATTCTAATGCAATAATGTGAACCATTTCCACTTGCCATACAAATAGAGCACCTTTTTATAAGATATCAACAACAGTAGCTAAATCAACAATGCTTGTATTTGTGCATTCTGCACTAAATCAACTGCTATCAGTGGAGCCAACTGGTATGCAAGCTCCATTCATTTGACCCAGTAGCCCACTTCATTCATTTTTCTTCTCATTTTGTGCACAAAGATGATTATAGCAGTTCTGTCATTGAGGTATGGAATTCTTATCAAAATTTGTTTTTTACATTTGGTTTTAGGACCGAAGAGCTGGACGCTTATAATGTGATGGTACAAGGGATATGTCGACGGAGAAGCATATCTTATAACTAGAACTTCTCAGGATTAAACTATTTGAGCAACTATTCAATTAAATAGAATGTACATATTGTATATTAAACTATTTGAGGCAAATATTCAATTAATAACTAGACAATGTTATATGTAAATTGATAATATATTTTGATGTTACTATTACATTAGTTTGGAAACATTTTTGGTGTTGTTAATTAGTTACATTTGTGGTATTGTGTTAATTAGTTACAGGTTCTTTGTAACAGGTTTGTAAAAAAAAAAAAAATTAGTGGTTTTAATACAGGCTAGCCAAGGGAAAAAAAAAACTTTATAGCGGCAGTCAAAAAGCGCCGCTAAAGGCACACATATTATGATTAAAATGATTCCCTATAGCAACGTTTTCGCCCACCACTGAAATGTTTACATATATAGCGGCATTTTTACCTGCTGCTAAAAGTTCAATGAGTTCGTTTTATTTCTTTTCCTATAGCGGCGCTTAATGCCCGCCGCTACAAGTTGCCACAATACTGGCGGGTATAACCCGTCGCTAAAAATCAATAGACACGAATTCTAACAACATATGGCGGTGATTTTCTTCCTGCCACAAAAAACCAAAACCGCCACTAAAAATGTGAATTTATAGTGGCGTTTTTTGTTACGCCGCAATTGAACTATTGCGACAGTGCATAACAAGTGGGTGGAACTGCCACAATAGCACCTGCCGCAATAGGCCAAATGGGCCTTTAGCGGCATTTTTTGGGCTTTTGTGGTGGTTTTGGCCTGCCGTGGTAGCCCAGTTTTTTTGTAGTGTAACTCTAATGGTAAAGTTGGTTGTTATTGAATAAGAAATTTGAAATTCAAAGTCCATATCTCGTAAATACCAAAACTAATTTGTATTTTGGTCAGATGATAAAGATGAATTATTATGAGATGCTATAAATTTAAATTCTATTGTATCCATAAAATATATTCAAATATTCATTCTCAATCACATTCATTTTTGAGGTGGTTGAAGTCTACTAATGACATTTATTGCCACGTTAGTTTGTTAAGTTTTATATAGTAAAAATTATAGTAACTTTATCATTTTTCATATGGTAATACATCCATTGAATAACAACCAGAAATTTAGGCTGTGAGTAAGCTTTCCTTCTTATCAGGTGGCCATTTTATTGGAGGTAGTATTTCATGGACCAAATTATACAATTGTTCAATATATATATATATATATATATATGAGAGGATGCATTGTACATGTACACATTGAATAACTCCCATAATTTTTTTTGAGAAGAAGACCCATAAATTTAAGCTGAGTAAGCTTCCATTCTAGTCAAATGGCTATTTTTGAAGGGAGGTAGCATCTCAGGGACCAATTGATTAGGGCTTAGCTTACCTTCAATACTTTTTTAATTGGAAAGACATGTCCTTTTATTTTAAATATATAACGGCAAGTAGTAATGAGTTTTAATCTCTACATTTTATTTAGTTAGTGAATGACGTGGTAGTCTCTTATTAAAACAAAAAGAGATTCCTTTTTGAAAAGTATTGGAGGTAAACCAAACCCAATTGATACAAGCGTTCAACAATTTTGTCTCGGGAGCGAATCTAGAATATAGATAACCTCAAGGGCTTATTTTTAAACATTAAAAATTGTTTTCCTGCCATCTTTACATCATCTTGTAATAATATTTATTAGGTATAATGACCATTTTGCTATTTTAAACACATACAGACAACATTATATAAATTCTTTAGATGGTGAGTCTATGCAGCTTTTTATCACTTGAACTTTTTAATTTCTTGTCAATTTTCAAAGGGTTGGGCTTTCCTCCAGTACTTTTTTTTTTTTTTTTGAGATAGTTTCAACCTATGGCGTCTGCTCCTAATAATAGCTCTTTATTATTAGATCAAGACACCAATCGATTTTCAGTGTAGGCAGGGATTGAACCCCAGATCTCTTATTCAGCTATCAGAAATTTTACCAGTTGAGCTAACTAGAATCCACACCTTTAGTACTTTTTAACTGAACATGTCCTTTTGTTTTAAATATACAATGATAAGTGGTAGTAGATTTTAATCTTCACGTTTTATTTAATTAGTGGGTGACGTAATAGTCTCTCATTAAAACAAAAGGACATTCCAATTAAAAAAGTATTTCAAGTAAACCAAACCCATTTTCAAACATCCAATATTCCTACCCATATATATACAAACATTATTCTTAAAAATTATATTTACTGAAGAGTGTAAAAGGGAGGTTTTACAATAACTATTTTGAAGTGAAACTACAAGATATTCATGCATTGCAAACATGTCATAACTATTTTAGTAAAAGATCAATTACAAACTACAACCACATGCATTGCAAACATGCCAAATAGCTATTATACATGAACATCCATTTAATCGCAGGACTGACCTATTACAACATACCGAACATGCCATAAGAGTGATATATAGATGAAATCTCACATTTTGAAGTGGATCAATTCTATAGTTTCTAGGCAAATTTCCACATTAAACCCTATAGTTTAGGGTTAGTCCAAACTAAACCTTATAATTTCAAAGTTAATAAGTTAAACATTGAAATTTTAAAAGGTAAAATATTGAACTTTGATTCTAAGGTTTAATTTGGATTACAATTATAGGGTTTAAAGTTGAAATTTCCATAGTTTCTATCATTTATTTATTACTAATGTAATAGGCTGTTAACCTTTACAGTCTTTTAATAGGCAATTAAATAATTAGGTTTATAAAGAAGAGTAATGCAACAGACACAAACTATTTTACAATATTTTTACAAACTGTTGATGTGGTAAATTCTTACTAGTTGTAATATAGGCCCATCACTAACATCATATTTTTATTTACAATAACTATTTCAAAAATGTTAAAACCGCATCAGTAGTTTATAAAAATGTTGTAAAATAGTTTGTCTGTAGTATTACTCCATAAAGAATTGCACATACCTTTATAAGGTGAAAAAATCTTATTTAATAGGAGATTAACCTTCACTATCGTTTAAACCATTTTAACTTTTATTCCTTTGCAAATGTAGCGCCATCTATTTTAAGCAAATTGAAAAGTATGAATCAATGAAACTCAAATGTTGACGTAATACTTTCTCAAAAAATAAAAATAAAAAATAAATAAAAATTTGACGTAATAAAAGCTTTTTACTCAACTATGCCAACATTTACTTGGGCCGGACCTTACTTGATCTCAAAGTTGGGGCAATGTTCAATCTGGACTGTGTTGGAAGCTCAACTGACTGTGTTGTCTCAAGCGCATGTGATGATGTGAATAGTCCAATTATTTAGAATAAGTAAGGGACTCATATGGGATCTTAAAAAAAATAAAAAATAAAATAAAATAAAATAAAAAAGCAAAAATTAAATGAAATAAGTGTCTAATTTACATAGGGTCTATAGATAATAGGAAAAATAAACAATAAGGCGATAAATTATATATCAACTAGTACAGTGGAGCAATTACAGAAAGGTGGTAAATGATGGAGTAGCTAAATTTGATAAGTTCTTAGGATCATATTATTAATCAATTGTTGGAAGTTGATGGGCCTTTAAATTTTAAACACTCACACACCATTCATAATGGAAGAGGCTTACACTCTAGGAACAAACAACTTAGAATGGAAAAGAAGAGGCTTAAGGCCTATTTGGTAAGAGATTCTAAACAACAGTTTTCAGTGTTTAAACACTGAAAATTGAGGGCCAAAAAAAAAAAAAAACCAATACCTTCGATAAGGGATTTCATTTAGAAATATTTAAGTTACGTTTCTCATTTTAGGATGTTTAAACATTGAATTTAGAGAACTGTTCTTACCAGTTTTCATTTTTGTAATAACATTACTCAATTGCACTTTTGTAAATATTTAGAAAAATGTGAGACCCATGATTTTACAATACTTAATTGAAACTCTCTCTCTTTCACGTTCTCTTCATATCTCTCTCTCTCTCTCTCTCTCTCTCTCTCTCCAGGTCCTCTCTCTTTCATGTTCTCTTCATCTTTCTCTCTCCCCAGATCCTCTTTATTTCTCAAAGAAAAAAAAAAATAAAAAGCTCTCTCACCAATTCATCCTCTTTCTATTTCTCAACCACTACGAGCCACCTCCACAAGCAACCCACCTCAACCCACCACTGGATTCATCTCTCTCCCTCATTGCCTGCTCTAATCTCTCTCTCCTCATCTTTATGAAATTTCCCTTGTTTTATTTGGTTGATATGGCTATTGTATGGGTTTTAATTTAGGCTCCATTTGGGAGTTCATAAGGGAAGAGAATGAAATGGAATGAAATGATCATAAGAGAATGAAAATGAATGGAATGGAATATATTTAAGGGAAAATAATGGAATGAAATGAAATTAAGTAACCCTGATTGAATATTTTAAAATAAAGGAATGGAAAGAAATGAAAATGAATGAAATGTAAGTAATCTTGTTTGGGAGCAACATGAAGGGAATGAAATGAAATTATTTTATGACAATATTACTATTAGACCCTTATTTTAAAATAAAGAGTTGAATATACAGGGATATTTTGGGAGTTTTAGTAAAAAAAATCATTAAATCTAATTTCATTCCCTCTCAATCTTCCCAATTTCGGGGGGAATGAAAATTTGAGATTTTAAGGGAATAGAGAAAAATGAGTGTTCCCTCCTACCGATTTCATTCCCTCCTATTTAAACTCCAAATAAGGGAATGAGCTTTCCATTCTCTCCATTAAATCTCCCAAACAAGGAAATGGAAGAATATTCTAAAATGATTCTTTTCATTCCTTTCCATTCCATTCTATTCCTTCCTGCTAAATGAAACCTTAGGGTTTAGGGTTGATTTTGAAATGGGATTGTGTGGGTTTAGAAAATAGGGATTTTGCTATTGCTATTGTGTGGGTTTTGATTTAGGGTTTGGGATTCATTTGAAATGGGTTTAGGATTTTAAAAGCAGTTATTACGGATCTTCATGCTTCCAATATTCTCCATTCCATATTTAGTTTTCCTTGTATAGCAACAGTCTCTAAGTTTGGTAGGAAATTAGATCTTCCCTTTTCTGTATAGCATGATTTATGGCTTTGACTATTGTCTCTTGTGTTATATATACACACAGTTGTACATGTAAAGTATATTAATGTGAAATACCTTTTCCATATGATCTATTCACTTTCTAACAGGGTATCAGAGCAGCCTCCTCTGAATCTGAGGTGCCACCCACAAGTATTCCAATTTCCAGTGCCTCACATCCATTTATGGCCTCCAAGTCGTCTACTAGTTCGGCATCCTGACAAATCACGGATGTCTTATCTCCTTTCTTTCTCCATTCGGCAGATCATCCTGGTTCTGTATTGATTTCAACTCCTCTCAACAGTGAGAATTATCTCACTTGGAAACGTGCCATGAAGATGGCTCTCAATGCCAAGAACAAACCTGGCTTCATTGATGGTTCTATCACAAAGCCGACAGAATCCCAATCTGATGCACAACTTTGGGACTGCTGCAATGACATGGTTTTGTCATGGATTCTTAACTCCATTGATAAAAATCTTGTAGCTAGCCTTATATTTCATGACAGTGCTCAGACTGTTTGGCTTGATCTTGAAGCTCGTTTTTCACAAAGTAATAATCCACGAAATTACAAGCTAAAGCAGGACATCGTTACCTTAAAGCAAGAGTCTATGTCTATTTACTTCTGTCCCTCCATGCACTTGTGGGACCTTAAAATCTCTTCATCAAGTGCAAGAAACAGAGTAAGTTTTTCAATTTTTGTTGGGCTTACATGATTCTTATTCTTCAATTCGAAGTCAAATTCTGGCCACGGACCCACTTCCTTTTGTAAGCAAAGTGTATTCCATTCTTCATCAAGAAGAGAAACAGAGCCGCCTTCACTTGCCCACTCCTAATTCTGATGCTATTGCGATGTTTGTCAATAACAATTTTTGTTCAAATCGCTTTACTGAATCCAAGGGAAGGGGTCGTGGACGCCCTAAATGTGGTCATTTTGGGGCTCTTGGACATTGGAAGGATACGTGTTACAAGTTACAAGGCTATCCCACCAATCTTGCATAATCACGCAACTCGGATAGAAAGGTTACTCCACAGCCTACTGCTAATCAAGTTTCTGCTACTTCAAGCTCTTCATCTGACAGTGCAATTCCAGGTCTCTCAGCCGAGCAATATCGACAACTCATGGATTTTCTCTCACCTACAAACTCCACTTCAGCCAACTTTGCTGGTAATCTCGCTTCTTGCAATCTAGTCTCTTCACCTAATAATTCTGAGTGTGTCATTGATACAGGTGCCTCAGATCACATGTCATCCCAGTCCTCTTCACTTGTGGGCTATCATTCCCTTGAACATCCATGCCGCTTAAAATTACCCACTGGTGAAATTATTTCCATCACAAAAATAGGAACTATTCACTTGTCCCTTGATTTTTCCTTAACTAATGTCTTATATGTTCCTAATTTTAAATTTAACTAGTCATAGACCCGCGCGTTGCGCGTGATAATATTATTTTTTTAGTTATTATTGGTTAATAGTTGGTTTTTTATTTTCTTTCAAGTTAATATATTGACTTTTAAAAAATATAGAATCTAATATATTAATTCAACAACAATAATAATAATAATAATAATGTTGAATAAAATAATATGAGAAGAAAAAAATAAAAATAAAAGATATAACAATAAATGCCAGATTAATTATCTCTAAATAAATACCAAATTATTTAAATCATATTATTTAATATTAATGTTTTACATTCTTATATATTATTGACTTTTAAAAAATATACAATCTAATATATTAATTCAACAACAATGATAATGTTGAATAAAATAATATGAGAAGAAAAAAATAAAAATAAAAGATATAACAATAAATGCCAGATTAATTATCTCTAAATAAATACCAAATTATTTAAATCATATTATTTAATATTAAAATTTTACATTCTTATATACTATTGACTTTTAAAAAATATACAATCTAATATATTAATTCAACAACAATAATAATGTTGAATAAAATAATATGAGAAGAAAAAAATAAAAATAAAAGATATAACAATAAATGCCAAATTAATTATCTCTAAATAAATACCAAATTATTTAAATCATATTATGTAATATTAAAATATTACATTCTTATATACTATCTTTAATTCTTTACAATGCAATATGATAAAATTTAACAACCAAAAAAACAAACTTAAAACACAATTAAATTGGATCAACCTAAAGTAGAGTTCTAAAAAATACAAAAATTTCTCAACCTAAAGTAGAGATGCAAATTATATATATATCACCAAAAATTGAGAGGGAAAGAGAGAGAAATAAATTTTTTTGTGAAGAAAAATTATGCATATAATGGAAAAGAGAATGCCAAATTTATACTAAAAGGATAACAATAAGAAGAAACAAAATAAAGGGAAAGATGAAGAGTGATATTAAGACAGAGGGTGGTGAGGAGATGAAAATGTAAAGAGAAAGAGAAAGGTTGGAGAAAGTATAAATGTTAAAAAAAGTGAGTATAATTTCATTTATTTAAATTTAAATAAAATATTATATGTTTAATTAAAAAATATAAATAATTTAATTATATGGAGGATGTGACTAAGTTTAAATATTGAATAAATTTTTTAAAAAGATTAAAAAAGCAAAAATATAATATATATATATATAATAATAAATACCAAATTACCCAAATTATGTTATGTAATAGAATAATATATATTATATTCTTATATATTATCTTTTTTAATTTTTTTTATAACGCAATAGTATAATATTTAACAATCAAAGAGAGCAAAAAAAAAACTTAAAACAAAAAACTAAATCGTACCAACCCAACGTAGAGTTATAACAAACACAAAAATTTATCAACTTAAGCAGAGATGCAAGAAAAAAAAAGAAAAAAAAATCCAAAAATAATTGTGTGAGAGAGAGAGAGAGAGAGAGAAACAACCTTTCTGTAATAGAAAACTATGCAAAAAATGGAAAAGAGAATAACAAATTTATAGAAGATGGTGTGAATATGAAGAGACAAAATAAAAGAAAATGAATGGAAAGATGAATAGTTACATCAAGGTTGAGGGTAGTGGGGAGATGAAAAGGTAAGGGAGGAAAAGATGAAGAGACAAAATTAAGAAAGATGAAAAGTGATATTAAGGTTGAGGGTAGTGGCGAGATGAAAAGGTAAAGGCGTGAGAAAGGTTGGAGAAAGTGAAATTATTAAAAAAAAAAAGTAAATGTTAAAAAAAAATTATAGGAAAATTGAAAAGAAAAAGGATAATGACGTAGATGCTGATGTGGCTCAACGTGAATACAGTAACTTTAAATGCTATGCTTCAGCTTTTAGTAATATATAGATTTATTGTCAATTAGCGAAATAACAGCTGTCCTCAATTGTGTTGCCATTTTCTTTTCTACTTTCCGTCTCTTTCAGGACTTGTCCACGAAGAGGCTGATTGGAATGGGTGAAGTCGTGACGGTCTCTATTACTACAAACCTCTTCCTTCCATTGCTCTCCATTCTCAAAGCGCACCAGCCTCCGATGACTTGGACACCCTTCTTCTTCTTGCATCCTTACAAGTCTTTCCTATTCCCCACATAATTTTCCATGTGATGTTTGTGCTTGGGCAAAGCATACATGATTGCCTTTTCAATTAAATCATAATAAAATTCCATTTATTTTTCATCGAATTTATTTGTGACATCTGGGGTGGCTATTCAACCCCTTCCTCCTCTGGTGCTCATTATTTTTTTACTATCATTGGTGATCATTCTCATGCCACTTGGGTCTACCTAATGCGTATGAAATCTGATACATACACGTCTTACACATTTTCATGCTCAAATAAAAAATTATTTTCAACGTTCCATCCTTAACATTCGCACTAATAATGGCCAAGAATTTTTATCAACTAAAATGCAAAAAAGTTTCATCAAAATGGCATCTTTCATGAGCGCACATGCGTCAAAACCCCCCGACAAAATGGCGTTGCTGAATGTAAATACCGTCACCTCCTCAATGTAGCTATTTACGTTTTCAAGCCAATCTTCCAATCTCTTTTTGGGGTGTGTACATTCTGACTGCCACTTACTAATTAATCGCACTCCTTCCCCACGTCTTAATCACAATTTTATACTCATTTTCAACAAAACACCATCCTACACACATCTTCGTGTTTTTGGTTGCTTATGTTATGCCAGCACTCTTCACTCTCATCAGGATAAATTTTCTCCCCATGCTTTCCATTGTGTTTTCTTGGGATATCATCTCCATCATAAAGCCTATCGGGTGTTTGACTTAGAAAACAAATGGATTTTTTTGTCTTGTGATGTCACCTTCGTCGAACATGTATTTCCTTTTCAACTCACACCTCCATCTTCTCCTTCTGTACCTATTGTTCCTCTCCCTCTACCAAAGCCTCCCTTTCCACCTTCACCTACCCTACCACAACCACTCACTAACTCTCCACCTCCACCGTCCACATCTTTGCTTCCTCCACTTGCACCACCTTCTCGTCCTAAACGCCCTTTCACACATCCTGCCTATCTCCAAGATTACGTCTTTCCTACTCTTCCATTTGGATTGTCCACGACTTCACCCACTCCCCAGCCTTCTTCAGGTACAGCCCATTCCTTTTCCTTCTTCCTTTCTTATCATCATTTTTCTAACAATCATTGTGCTTTCTTTACTGTCCTTTCTCATTAAGTGGATCCCACTGCATATTCTCAAGCTATGCGTCATTCTCATTGGCATGATGCCATGGCTGCTGAGCCCCAAGCCTTGGAAGCTAACCATACATGGACCCTCATATCTCTCCTCCTGGTAAGAAACCAATTGGCTGCAAGTGGGTTTTCAAAACAAAATTTTAGGCTGATGGATCCATTGAGCATCATAAGGCTCGCCTCGTGGCCAATGGTTACACTCAAGTTGAAGGTCTTGACTATCGTGACACCTTTGCTCCAATTGCAAAACTTGTTACTGTTCGCAGTGTTCTTGCTATTGCCGCTAATAAAA
The DNA here is from genome assembly GCF_932294415.1 of Quercus robur. Lineage (NCBI taxonomy): Eukaryota > Viridiplantae > Streptophyta > Magnoliopsida > Fagales > Fagaceae > Quercus > Quercus robur. The sequence goes on from NC_065537.1 coordinate 11,134,613, forward strand.
TTGGTCTCTCCATCAATTGGATGTAACCAATGCTTTTCTCCATGGCAATCTCCATGAAGAAATTTACATAATCCCTCCACCGGGATATTGCAAACAAAGGGAGACCTGTGTTTGTCGCCAACAAAAATCTCTCTACAGACTCAAACAGGCCTATCGTAATTGGTTTTTCAAGCTCTCCTCCGTTTTTCTTGCTGCTGGTTTTAGACATTCACATGCTGACCACTCTCTTTTCACTCTTTTACGTGGATCATCTTTTACTCTTGTTCTTGTTTATGTTGATGATCTTCTTGTGGCAGTTAATGATCTCTCTGTTATCAGCAAGCTCAAGTCTTTTCTTGCCGAGACATTCAAAATTAAAGATCTTGGAACATTGAAATATTTTCTTGGTTTGAAAGTTGCCCACTCTCCAACTGGAATTTTTCTTAAACAACGAAATTATGCCTTAGACATCCTCATTGATAGCGGTCATTGAGGTGCTCGCCCTGCTCACTTTCCCGTGGAACAAAATCTCACGTTCAATGACATAGATGGTGCTATCCTCCCTGATTCCAGCTCCTATCGTTGCTTGGTGGGAACATTAATTTATCTCACCATTACCCGACCGGACTTTGCATTTCCTATTACTATCCTCAGTCAGTTCATGCAGAAACCTCACCAGCCACACTATGATGTTGCTGTCCACATTCTTCGCTAGATCAAATCCTCTCCGGGTCAAGGCATCCTGTTTCCTGCTACCAACTCTTTACAAGTCTTTGCTTATTCCGACTCTGATTGGGCTAGTTGTCCACTTACCAGGCACTCTACCACTGGTTTTTTTATCCAACTTAGTAACAGTCCATCTCTTGGTGTGCCAAGAAGCAATCCACAGTTTCTCGTTATTCCGCTAAGATGAATATCCACTGAAGCTGAATATCGTGCGCTTGTTTCCACCACATGTGAACTCACTTGGCTTAAGAAATTTCTTCATGATCTTCAATTACCTCATCCTCGGCCCATGCTCCTTTATTGTGATAACCAAGCTGCTCTCCACATTGCTCAAAATCCAGTTTTCCATGAACACACTAAACACATTGAAATTGATTGTCTCATTGTTCGTGAAAAACTGCAGTCTCAGCTCATCTCCACTGCTCATGTCCCCAATAAACTTCAACTTGCTGACATTTTTACCAAAGCCTTGGATCGTGAACATTTTCAGAATTTGTCAAGCAAGTTGGGCATTATGGATCTTCATCCAACTTGAGGGGGAGTATTACGGATCTTCATGCTTCCAACATTCTCCATTCCATATTTAGTTTTCCTTGTACAGCAACATTCTCTAAGTTAGGTAGGAAATTAGATCTTCCCTTGTCTGTATAGCATGATTTATGGCTTTGACTATTGTCTCTTGTATTATATATACACACAGTTGTACGTGTAAAGAATATCAATATGAAATAACTTTTCCATATGCTGTATTCACTTTCTAACAGCTGTAGCCTGTAGCAACTGAATTAAGGGATGATATCAAAGTGACAGATTCAACTGACTTTGATTCAAGGTGATGGCATATACATCAGTGTAGAATGTGTTGAGCACAAGGAAGTGGCAAGACCAAAGTATGCAAGAGCAGTGGAGCTTGATTAGGACAACAAGCACTGCATAAACGACATTAAATAGCATTTGTACTCTATACACGACTTGTAGTTTAGTAGCTGATTTATTTCTATAAGTGATTGCATGTGGGAGTGTTAATTATTGTTGTGTACTCACGTGTAAGAGTTAATTACACGTGATATAAATTACATGTGAGATTTAGAAATAATTTATAGTAGCACTCTATTTCAACTGCTGCTCTTTGCCTAAGGAAGGTAGCACCTATAGGAGCTATGATATGGACAGGCTTGTATGTGAGAAAGTCCTATAAACCTAAGTCCAAAGGAATCCTACATATAAAGACTAGAAAGAATAAACCATGGGATTTGGCACCACTCCTATGAATCTCATCAAGTGAGTTAATGAAAAGAGATGGCAAACTCATAGGAGCATCAATGACAAGAGTATAAGAACACACATCTCTTAATGGGAATAGTGTGAAGATGAGAGATAGGCCAAATACAATGACAAGAAATCCAAAAAAACAAATAGTTGAGCTCAGTAAGCTCATGAGAAGTGACACGATGATTAGTACCCCAACTAATTGAAGTATTGGTGATGAGTGACATAATGTCATCGAGGTGAGGGGTCTCAGTGTGAGGGTACACGGGCTGTTGTACCAAAGGTACACCAAGAGCAGAGGCCACTACATCAGGAGTAATGACATACTCTTCACCCCTTATTTATTCTTCACATATTGAATGAGTTAGGATATATGTGATTCATGTTAGGAACATATGTCAACATTTTATGTAATTGGCTAATCTTTTGACAAAATACACTTTACTTGTAATTGGATAGATCTAGGATGTGTTTAATACTCCAAGAAACAAAATTTCAAGTGTTAAAACTATGCAAGTCTGTCCAAGAATCAAGTGAAGAAGTGTTGTTCATTAATCTCGACAGCTAGTATCTATCGAGGTTTAAAAGAGCTGTTTCGGCTCGAGGCTTGACAACTGCTCGACAAATAGGGTATCTGTTGAGATTTATGAAGTTCAATTTTCAGAGCTAATTTTCATCCAATCCGTGAATGTATGTTTGAGCTTTCTTTTCTCACAATCCTAAACATATATAAGGATTATTTTAAGGGCTGTAAAAGATGATGCAAGTTGCACAAGAGCACAATTTCACAAGTGTGAAGAAAATTGTGATCGGAAACTAGTTTTCCCTACTTCTTTTTTCTCTTGAAGAAGCTACTATGTTTGTACACCATAGGGTTTTGTGACCAAGTAACTTCATGATCTTCATCGTGTGATGAATAGAAGAACTTTCCAGTCAACATCCTTCTCAAGTTGGTGATCAAGTCACGTACTGGGATCCGCGCATCAATTGATTAGTCACGTACTGGGAGCCGTGCATTGAAAATAAGAGATTGTCACTACAGAACAACTCCAATTGGGTATTGGGGTAAGGGTTCAACTGTAAGTTGGTATAAGGTACTGGGATTCCTTTACTTGTAACCACTTGTTTTGGTAATAGTGAATTCTCGGGAGTGGTGACCTTAAAATCATCCAGTAGGGTTTTTGCAGTGTAGGTTTTCTTCATATGTAAACAAATCACCGTGTCAATTTATTTTCCGTTGCATACTTTAGTTAATTGGTGATTTGTTTGTGCTACCACGCGCTTTGCATGTTAATTTGATTAATTAATAAACTTGGCTAATTAATCAATTAACATATCACAAGAGGTAAATACATTCTTGTCCTATTAGAATGTTGGAGGAAGTGGAGTGGACAGAGAGGTTCAAATAGAACTCTCTAATCAAAGTAGTCGGAGGAGGATGCTCAACCTCTAAGAGTGGTAACCAACCCCTACACTTAAAATTCCTATGTATCTCAAGATCAACGTCATCTAAAATGACCTTACGCTCAGCTCAAACCGATCTAAAGATATTTAGCTTCTCATAAGTTTCTTGGTTTTTCATGGTTCTAAACCTATCACTCTGGAACTCCGGAGTAGATGGGGTAGGGGTTTTCTTAGCTCTAGTCTTCCTAACCATGATGCTAAGAAAAAAAAAAAAAAAAAAAACCAAGGGCATATTGCACTAGAGAGGGTTAGAGCACAAAAATCTCAATAAATAACAATCTCTATGATGCATGTAATGAATGCACATATGATGCATGCTCTAATGCATTGAAATTTGTTCAATTTTACTATATAAACTATCAATTGACTTGACCATAGAGTTTTAATCCAAAAACCCCAAATTTTGAAAACCCCAAATTCAAAAATTAAACCAAATTGATCAATTAACCATTATACTAGTTAGGAAACATCATATAATGACTTAATTTATCAATATCACAAGTTAATTTCATCAAATTAATCTCAATTGAACAAAATCTCCAATTTCACAAAAATTCCATACCTTAGAATTTCCAATTGTTCTTAAACCAACAAATTAATCAAATTAATGCATGGGAATCATGTTAATAGCATCCAAGAACAAAATCCCTTTGAAAAAAAAATGATTAAAAACAATTGCAACAAACAAAAATTCTAAAATTACTATGTTTGAAATTTTCAAAGAAAATGCATGAAACATGTGATTAGATTGAAAAAGAAAGGATATAAAAGGCTTACCAATGCTTGAGGACAAAAACCTTGGAAAATTTGTGGAAGAAAGCGACAAAAAATCCTTAGATTGGATCGGTCAAAGAGAGAAAGTGAGAAAAGGTTTTGAAAAGCTTTGAAATAATGAAGAACATGTGAGGAGAACCTTTTTCAAAAACTCAACTTTCAAATTTCAATCGGTCGAAATTGGGCTTCGATCGATCTAAAAATAGATCCGATTGATTGAGCACCAATCGAGCACCGATCAATCCAGGCAGATTCAAACCAAAATTTTAAATGCAATTTCGATCTGTCGAAAAATAGCTTCGATTGATCGAAAATTTGGAAAAGTTAAATTTTTGAAAAACAATGGAAATTTTACGTAGAAACCACTCAAACCAACTTATTTCAAGAATGAAATGCATAAGTATGAGTTTAAACATATTTTGTATCAAAATAAAGATTTTCACACTTGAATTCAACCTAGATCTTCCAAAAACAAGATTTTCACATTTTTTGTCCCCAAAACTCAAACAATAAACATATTTTGTATCAAAATCAAGGAACATATAATCTTGGATGGTCAAAACAAATTCACACACAATATCATGCACTAAGTTTAGCAAAGAATAACTTGTGTAGTATGTGTAACTAGAAATAACATGAGATACGGGTGAGGTGATATGTAAATAGTAATCAATCACAATTTCTACATTATTCATCACATAAGTTTGAAAGATACTATCACTTAAAAAGTTACATCATATAACTCTCATATCTCTTAGAAAACAAGCTTGCAATCATGTAATTTTTTTAATTTTTTTTTTCTACCTCATAATGTACACACCATTTTTATTTCATTGTGAAATTGTTATTTTTGCCATATAATGTACACACCAATTTTATTTCTTTGAGTAATCTTTATTATAGCCTAATAATGTACATATCAATTTTATTATTAATCTGAGTCTACACTTTATGTTCTTTTTGTGCATGGGCTACACTTTCTTGAGCATAAAATTTTATGATATGCACTAAGGTGTTCATGATTGGCTAGTAAATAGTGGTGAGATGGTTATTTATCCCTTTCTCTTAAGTTCTAGTCTTAACAATCAAAAGCATGTAACTTCAAAATCAAGATCATGTGATCAAAAACTATAAACAACTCCCACACAACATACACTACATAGCTAAAACTAGTAAAATGCATAAAAAAAAAAAAAATAAATAAAAAAAGCTCATCCAAGCTAAACAAGGTACACAAGCATGTTATGTAAAGATAATAAGCCAACCTTGATTATAAATCCAAGATATATAATACAAAACATATTTCTCCTTCCTCCCTTTTTAAAAAAAAAAAAAAAATTAAAAGGAATAACAAACACAACCTATCATGAAATACATGAATGTAATGCAATGCATATCCTAAAAAAAAAAAAAAAAAAAAAAAAAAAAAACAAAAATCAAAAAACAAAAACAAAAATCAAAAAACAAAAAAAAAAAAAAAAAAAAAATACAAAACAAAATATCAAAAGAAGAATGGTCACAAAGAGTATTGAGATGAAGCACAAGGACCATGTCAAAAAGACTCAATTAGATTGAGCTTTTTACATCCAAAACTTCTTAGATGCAACTCTGGCTTTGGAGTTATTATTCATATTAAAATGATGTGCAACTCTAGGATTGGTGTAAATGTTTAAAGCCTTTACCAATTCACCAATAAGTACCATAGGATCTTGTGCTTGAGGCATAGGTACTCTTGGCTTATTTGCTCGCTTTGGGAAAGTATGCCCAACCTTTCCACAAAAATAACAAACCCACAAAGGTCTATCATGCTTCTTATCCTTAGGAAGGTTAGGATTCTTAGGCTTAAACTCTTTAAAATCAACCCTAATCTTCCTAAGAGGTAGTGTAACTTTTACTGGTTTGACAATCTCACTCTTGGGGGGCTTAGAAGAAGAAACAAAGTTTGTGGAATGAGTTTCAGACACCGAGATGCTATCTACAAAACGTAGACTAGTTTTGTGTAAGGGAGACATCTGAATGCTCAACATGTGATTAAGTTTAGAACTAGCAGTCCTATCAGTTTGTTCTCTAAAAACAGATAGTTCTAGTTCTAAGTTTTTAATCTTATCAAGCAACATTATTTTTTCAGTCTTCACCTTATCAATCAAATTATTAGCATCAAGCAATTTTAGTAACAAGTTTTTCTTATCAAGTTCAAGGGAGGCAATCTTCTTTAAACCTAAGTCAACACTCATTGCATCCTTTGAAGCAACCTTGCATAGCTTATTAAAAGTTTCTTGCAAATCAGCACATTCAGAAAGTTCCTCATCAAAAGAGTTCTCTTCAACCACAACATTTTCATCAATTACAGCAGTAGTTGTGAAAACAATGAAGTTTCCATCTTCATCACTACCAGACTCGTGATCAAAAACTTCATCATTACTAAGATATACAGCCATAGCTTTACACTTTGATCTTAAGAATGTAGGACATTCAGATTTCACATTACCATACCCTTGACAACCAAAACATTGTTGACCTAGTGAATTACTAGAAGTTTAACAAACTTTCTCTTTTGATTTATTAGTATTATTAACCTTAGTTGGTTCATTCCTCTTAAAATTTCTAGGTTTAACATTGTTTTTACCTTTTCCCCTTCTGTTGTTTTTCCTAAGAAAGTTTTTAAAGTTTTTGGCAAGATATGCAATCTTGTAGAAGAGAGTTCATCATCAAATCCATTCCCATCAACATCATCAACTGACTTAAGAGCCATTGACTTGAATTTGTTTATCTTGGGTAAGTCTAACTCATAGGACTAGAGAGATCCTACAAGCTCATCAACAGGGAAGGAGTCCACATCCTTGCTTTTAGTAATGACAATCACTTTAGGTCTAAAGTCCTCAGTCAAGGATCTAAGTATCTTCCTAACAATCTTAGGTTGATCATAAATTTCACCCAAATTATAAGCAGAATTAACAATACCATTAAGTTTAGCATAGAATCATCAAAACATTCATCATCAGACATTCTAATGCTTTCAAATCTAGTAGTTAATTGCTGCAATTTATTAATCTTAATTGCCTTTGTGTCTTCATGCACAATTTGGAGAGTATTCCATGCAGTATAAGCAACCTCAACATTTGAGATTCTCTTGAATTCCTCCATAGAAACAGCATTAAAAATAGCATTCATGGCTTTGCTATTAAAAGCGAATGCCTTTTTTTGAGAAGTTGACCACTCACTAACAGGAGGTGTCGGTTTCTCCCATCCGTATTCAATAGAATTCCAAACTCTCTCATCAATAGATTTCAGGAATGCTTTCATCCTTATTCTAGTAGACATAGTTGTTCCCACCAAAATGAGGTGGGATCACAATAGAGTGACTGTGTTCCATGACAACTGGGATCAAGAATCAACTCTTAGATCAAAAGATCTAAAAACATAAGAGTTAACCTGCTCTAATACCACTTGTACGTTTTCAGACCCCTTAACACAAGTTGTTTAACCTAGTTATTTAGCCAAGTGATTAATTAGATAAATTATTCAGTTCTAGGTTAACACAATAAAATCATATCATGTAAATAATGCGGAAATATAAAGAACACAACGATATGATAATTCAGGAAAACTTAACTGGTAAAAAAAACCTAGGGAGGATTTAACCTAACTATCCTCCAGGTAAAACAGATCTATTATGAAAGAATTGAAGTTTTTACAATAGAACTTAGACCACTAACATCCTATTATTACCTCGAGTAGAAAACTTACTACCATGACCACGTGAGAGCTCCGAGTCCACAGACTACTTCTTTCCTTAATCTACAGCAACCAGAAGTTCTCTTACTTGTGACATTGAGACTCCACTCAAAAGTTTCAAATCTTCTTTAAAGTTCTTTATGCAACAACTAAAGAGATCATCAAGTTTTTGACTCAAATCTTATTTTGATAACTTTATGTGTGTGTATGAAGGTAAACATCTCTAGATCTCACAAAAGATTCAACACATAACACTCTAAAGACCTCTAAAACATAGCTAGGGTTTTTCTTTCTATACTTGGAGTAAAACACAAAACCCCACACATTAAACGGGTTTGGACTGAATTGGAATTTCTGTAGAAAATAAATTTGCACTTGTTTTGATCAATCGAGCCTAATTTTCGATTGATCAAGCCTTCCAGATTTTGTCCAATAATTTCTACAATCACTCGATTCCAATTTTACAATTAAATACACTTTGAGCAAGCCTAAATCTAGACTCTATGTTTTGATCATGGTTTCCCAACATATTACAAATTGAAGTTCTAATACATTAGTTCCTAAAGTCTTAGAACATAACACCATGGGTTTTGAGGAGATAGAGCAGAGACCCACTGAGAGAGACAGAGGAAAGAATAGAGATAGAAGTAAGTCAAGCAAGAAAGAACGGGGGGAAGCATAAGCAACAGTAATAAGTGGGAAAATTTGTCTCATATCAAATAAAATATTAGTAATTCTATTGTATATTTTAGATGAGATCTCACTTTTTTTTTTCCTTTTTTATATTTTTTTAACATATACACATACCAAACACATAATTATATTTTTTTACTTTTTAAAATATGTTATTAAAAATATGGTGCCAAACACATTTTTTGCTTTATGAGTATTTCAAATACATATTTTCACAACATTTTTTAAACCACAATTTTCACATCATTTTAAAAACTTTTGTTTGAAATCCGTACCAAACAATGCCTTATACTCTAGGAACACATAACTTAGAATGTAAAAGACTCGTTCTTATTTCTTAAAGGAAGGTAGGATGGAGAGGTAAGAGGAAGTGGGTATTTATGCAACACCATGTAACTTTAACTTCCACCATATTAAATTACATAACTTAAAAGATTTAATACTCTGTACAATAAATCCTCCTTTTACTAACTTATTTCATAATCTAAATTAAATTTAATTCCCATCCATCTTAAACTTAGTTGATAGGCCAAAAACAAATTGACCCCTTGTGATAAATTAACCAATTAATTTAGCCAAGTGAATTAATTAAGTTAATTAACATGCAAACACATAGTAGCACAAACAAATCACCAATAAACTAAGTATGTAGCGGAAAATAAATTTGACACGATGATTTGGTTATAAATGGGGAAAACCTAACGACAAAAACCTCATCGGATGATTTTCAGGTCACCACTCTTGAAATTCCACTATTATCACAACAAATGGTTACAAGTAAAGGAATCCCAGTACCTTATACCAACCTATAGTTGAACCCTTACCTCAATACCCAATTAGACTTGTTCTATAGTGACAATTTCTCCTTTCGTTGCACGGCTCCCAAGTATGTGACTAACCAATGCGCAGATCCCAGTACGTGACTTCAATCACTAACTAGAGAAGGTTGTTGGCTGCAAAGTTCTTCAGTTCTTCCACATGATGAAGATCAAGAAAATGCTTGGTCACAAAACCCTACGGTGCACATACACAGCAAATTTTTCAGAAGAGACGAACTAGGGCAAAACTTTGTCTCTGGTCACAATCTGCTTGAACAAACTATTCTCAAAGCTTGTGCAACTTGTGAACACTTTGACGGCCCTTAAAATAATCATTTTATATGTCTAGGGTTGTGAGAAATGAAAGCCCAAACACATAAAACCAAATTAGAGTCAAAATAGAACTAGAATTCTGTTTTTCATAAAGCTCGATAGATACCTATTTGTTGAGATGCTATCGAGCAGCTATCGAGCCACGGGGCTGGAATAGCTTCTTAAGCCCAATAGATAGCTAGCTGTCGAGCTTTAATGAACAACACTTCTTCAGCTTGAATCTTGGACAGACTTGTATGTCTTCAACACTTGATCTTGAAATACAGTTTCTTGAAGTATTAAACACATCCTAGATCTACCCAAATACAAGTAAAGTGCATTTTGTCAAAAGATTAGCCAATCACATAAAATAGTGGCATATGTTCCTAACAAGTGAATCACATATGTCCTAACAATCTCCCTCTTTGGCAGTCCGTGACTAAACCATATCAAACAAATGAACATATGAGAGAAGTCATAAATCACTTAACTCATATTCACTTGTTAAATACAATAAAATCTATCCTAACACAAACTCTTGAAAAACTTTGCAAGAAGAGAGTTTATGACAAGTAGACTTTGACAACCTATATTTCTGAAACACTTTAAACAAAACTCATCAAGGCATCTTTGTGTGAAACAGAAATAATAGATTGCATACAAGTAATAAGAACCATGTGTATAACGAAAGAAATGAAACAACACACATAAGGATAGGAGAAAGAAACATACATCCTCATATATAAAGAAAATAAGTACAATGTATGTCAGTAAATGTTTACAAGACCTAAAGTACAAGAATAATGTATCTATAAAAAAGAAAAGAAAAGATGCATACAATCCTCACTACATCCCTCAAGATAGATAGCAACTCTCCCCCTAACAAAAATGTCCTTTACTAACTCTCTCCCTAAATATGACTACTCTCATATACCAAAACTACTTCCCCTTTTTGTCACGAGTGACAAAGGGTAAGAGTGTCCAGTAAACATCTCATCGGAAGAGCTAGCAACTCCATCTTCATCATTAGAAGCATCATCGTCATCACCATCATCATCATCCTTATCCTCAGAATTAGAAGCCACTAAAGGAGGTGGTGGAGAAGCCTCAGGAGCAAAACCGCCCATAGTCGCTTACCGCTGTGTGATATGACCGACACAGATGTTCACCTAATACAGCTCTGTAGAGAGTGTATCAAGGTGAGCATCCATGCGCTGCAGCTGCGCCATGATGTCCCCTAGTGACACATCGCTCAAAGAAGAGGAAGGAGCGGATGTGGATGAAGCAGATCAGGATGGAGCTGAACGGGAGGGAGGAGCTGCTGAATCTGTCTGCCGTGACCTAAACTGTGCCTCGCTACATTTAACGATAGCGACGTCTATGGCACACATGACAGAAAAATGGGTGGAAGAGGGAAAAGAAACAGAAAAAGTGGCATAAGATCCTTGTGATAGCCGAAGGAAAGATGAGTTTATCACAGGTAGCCGTATCCCTAAACACATCTATAAGAGAATAAATAAAATGTGAAGGAAAATCAATAGTGAGGTGCTCTAACAAAGAAAGCAAAAATCAAGCACGAGGCTGTGGGTGTAGAACAAAAGTCATCACTATGTTTATGAATCTAGGACCTTTAGCAAAAGCCTTACATGGTGTAAATTGATGGTCACCCCAATCAGAAGGGCGCTCGCAGAAAGCAGAGATCATCTCATCTTTGGACAAAGTCCTTAGACGATCACATCCAGGGTAGTCAGGGTGCTCTACCCTTGGAACATGGAGCACATCCACAACAAGCTGCAGTGTGACAACAATGCGCGTACTTTGAACATGAGTAGAAAAGAGTGGTACTGAAGAATCAATTCCATGCATGTTGGAGTAAAACTCCTGAATCATCATGGAAGGACATGTGACCGGGACGTCACATAGTGACTCCCAACCCCTACTGTAAATGACAGTAGGTAGGTCAGTGTCAGTGAAGTCTGCCAAAATGACTCGATGTTCCAAATGAACACCTCGTCGAGAAAAGTTCTTCGAGAAGTCCTTTTGGGCATCCTCATCACAGAACCAAATATGAGAATGAGTAGGATCAAAGGAAGACGATGCCCTAAAATGAAGAGGGTTCTGGGACGGTGTGGATTTACATTTTGGTGCCATAGACATGATTTACGTAAACAACAAAGAGAGGGGGAAGAAAGAGACAATCAAAAAAGCTCTAAACAGTCCAAATATAGCAAGTATATTGAAAAGGAGTATGTATGCATGGGAAATGCATGAACATGTGACATGCAAAGTAAATTGCATCATGGGTTCAGCCCAATCCAATCTTACCAGCACACAATCAGTTTGCACACATCTAAATGCATGATAATATTGTTATTATGCTAATGTGATACAATGCATGAGATTTTAAACTCATTTAAGTAAAAACCCATCCCAAAATTTCAAAAATAACTCATCAATTTTGAAAAACCCCAAAATTTTGCAAAATCCCCAAAACCAAGGTTTCAAAACATGAAATACATGAAGAATGAGAGATTAAAGGCTTACCAAGTGAAGAAACACTTGATTAATCTCGAAGAATGCTTGAGGAAGAGGTTAGATGTGAAGGAGAGAGTGTTTGAGAGATGAACAGGTACGGACAGATCGAGAGAGATCAAGGAAATGAGAATCGGATCGCTAGAGAAGAATATATAGATCCTCAGTAATTCTTGACAGATAGAGGTGTCGAGATGTGTCGAGACATCTGTCGAGGAAGGTGTCGAGAAAAACAACGTCAAAAAATTCAGCTATCGAGGAGGTGTCGAAATACAAAGCAAAGTCACAAACAGAGAAGCTTGATCGATCCACCAGCTATCGAGGATCCAAAAACTTTCTCAATCGATCCACCAGCTATTGAGGATCTGTCGAGATTGCGATAAGAAAAAGCTTAAGAGCTCGACAGATAGCTAGGTGTCGAGGAGGTGTCGAGCTAGCTTAAAAACCGTGTTTTGAGAAGAGAAAAAACACAAACATGAATGCAATCAAGCATGCAACTCAACCAAGGATCCAATCAGCAATTTAAACTCTCTAAATCATCTCTCAACAATAATTTTAAGCACATAGATCCCAAAAACACACACACACACACACACTAAACAAGTCTAACCAATTTTATATTTCAAAAACAAGTTAAGACAGTTTAGTGAGCACACATTAACACATGTAAAACCTTGTGATGGCCAAATCTCATTGTACCTTCACATGTATCAAGAGTAGCAAAGAATACTGCGTGTTGTGTGTGAAAAACATCACGAGATTGCATAAGTGTATACATGTTATGACAATTTGAGATATGAGAAAATCACTTTAACTCACACACAATCATAACTGTTTGATAGGAACTATCACTTTCGAGGTACATCCTATAACTCCCACATCTCCTAGAATACATACTTGCAATCATATTTAAAATAATTTTTGATCTTTTTGATCTTTATTTTTCTTTGTATATTTTTCTTTTTAATAAAATCATGCATGGACATATAAGAGAGAGAAAAGAAATACCTAATTATGTTAAGCTTGTGACATTCTAATTTTACTATGCCGAAGCACACAAATGTCATTGACATTACACTTTTGCTATGTCGAAGCATACTGATGTTATTTCATGATTGGCGGGCAACAATGGTGAGATGGTTATTTATGCCTTTCTTTTAGGATTTTTTAGTCATTCCCGTCAAAAAGAGTGATACGAGTGTTGAGTACAAGAGATTACTTAATTTTACTCATCACAAAAAAGAGCCACAAAACTTACTTGCTTAGTTGTGCATAGAGATGCTTATCTAAGCTACAAGAGATACAAAGTTTAAAAAACTTTGTTTTAATAGCCATCCAAGGTACACAAGTACCAATGTACACAAAACACACACTATTTTTATATTTTTCTGATTTTTCAAAATTTTTTATTTTTATATTAAAAAAAAATAAACAAAATTGAAAACAAACAAAAACATGTTAAACAAAGAAAAGTATAAAAACTATATGCAAATGCATGAGGAAGAAAGAGGAGAGAAGGAGATCAATCCATGGAGATGACACCAATGTTTTGACGAAGGAATTCAAAACGTTTGTTGTCAAGAGTTTTGGTGAACAAATCAGCCTTCTGATCATCGGTGTGAATAAACTCAAGAGTGAGAATATCATCTTTGACAAGCTCCCTAATGAAGTGATGTCAAATCTCTATGTGTTTTGTTCGAGAATGTTGAACCGGATTCTTAGAGATGTTGATGGCACTGGTATTGTCACAATAGATGGTGAGATGCTCTTGACAAATACCATAATCATGGAGGATTTTTTGCATCCATAGGAGTTGGGTGCAACAGCTACCGACAGCGATGTACTTAGCTTCTACAGTGGATAACGAGATGGAGTTCTGTTTTTTGCTTATCCAAGAGACAAGATTGTTACCCACATAAAAACAACCCCCCGATGTACTTTTTCTATCATCAACATTCCCAGCCCAATCATCATTAGAATATCTAGCTAGGACATCATTTGTGTCCTTGCTATACCACACATCGAACTCAGCAGTGGTATTGACATACTTTATAATTCTTTTTAAAGTAGTCATATGGTATTCTTTGGGATTAGCCTGATATCTAGCACACACTCCAACATTGTAACTAATGTCAGGTCCACTAGTAGTAAGGTAAAAAAGACTACCTATCATGCTTCTATATAGAGAAAAATCTACACTTTTACCTAACAAGTCCATAGTGAATTAACATTTGGGCTCATAGGAGTTCTAACAGAACTAGCAGATTCTAAACCAAACTTTTTCACAAGATTTTTAGCATATTTAAATTGAGATAGGAATATACCTGAATCTTGTTGACGAATTTGCAATCCAAGGAATATACCAAACTTTTTCACAAGATTCTTAGTATATTTAAATTGAGATAGGAATATACTTGAATCTTGTTGACGAATTTGCAATCCAAGGAAGTGAGTCAACTCTCCAATCATACTCATCTCGGATTTTGCTTGCATGAGTTTTGAGAAGCCATGAGCAAATTCATCCTTAGTTAACCCAAAGATGATATTATCTACATAGACTTGAGCAACTATCAACTCGCCATCTTCCTTTATAATGAAGAGAGTCTGATCAGCTTTTCCTCTTGTGAACCCATGTGATACCAAGTATTGTGTGAGTCAATCATACCAAGCTCTAGGAGCTTGCTTTAAGCCATAAAGTGCCTTCTTGAGGTACAACACATGATCTGGAAAGTGTGGATCAATGAATCCTTTTGGTTGAGCCACATAGACATCTTCTTTAAGTAGCCCATTCAAGAAAGCAGTCTTTACATCCATTTAGTAAAGTTTGAACTTCAAATGACATGCTAGGGCAAGGAGAATTCTGATAGACTCCATACGGGCAACTGAGGCAAATGTTTCATCATAGTCTTGTGAGTATCCTTGAACTACAAGTCGAGCCTTGTTGTGAATTACATTGCCCTTCTCATCAGTCTTATTGCGGAATATCCACTTTGTGCCGATGATGTGCTCACCCTTCGGTTTAGGTACTAAAGTCTAGACATCATTCCTCTAAAACTGAAGCAGTTCATCATGCATTACTTCAACCCAACTTTCATCTTGAAGAGCTTCCTCAACTTTTATGGGTTTAACCTGTGACAAATAACAAGGATAAGACACAAAGTTAGAAACACATTTATCAACTGTACATTTCCTTAATGTGAGTTCATTCTTATTTCCCACAATAACTTCTGGAGGATGATTTAATTTAACCCTGGAGGAAGGTCCTTTCTCTTCATGCGATTCAAAATCTAGTGAAGTGGGTATATCTACAGAATTGATAAGAATGCAAAATGTCATATTTTTCTCTCTTAATGTTTAGTCTTTTATATTTATTTGGTGCCTAAATGTACTCATTATTCTTATATTTTGATTTAGGATGCAAACGGAGGCATTAAGTGCAAAACGTAGCTAATTGGGCGATTCTGGACAGCTTTGACATTGCTTCATAATCTGGGCATAACTCTCTCATCCAAGCTCCGATTGAGATGATTCAAGATGCTATGGAACGCCAAGACCAATCTCTACAACTTTCATTTTGAGTTTTGAGAGAAACGGGCTGCATTAAGGTCGAATCCGGGCTTGAAGTTGCTGCACCTGCACTGCTGACGATCTAGAATATTCCTTTGCCTGAAATTCTAATACGCGTATCTGATGTGGTTTATTTTTGGAAGCCTCCAGATTTGATGCACAAAATTTCCAGTTGAAAAACACCACTTTCCTAGTTGTATTAAGACTTTGTTTTATTTTTAATATTTTTCCTTAATTAGTTAGATTTGGATATTATTATTGAGGATATTTTTAGAAGATTTTGTAGGCTTGGGAAAGGGGGAATTAACGTGTAAAAGGGGGAGAAGAAATCAGAATTGGACACACACACACACGCCTCTCTCTCCCCTCTTCTCTCTGATTTTTTCCTTTGAGTTTTTATCATGGCCTTGCGTGGCTAAATTTTTATACTTGGTCGAAGGAAACTGAAGCCTCGGAATCAATAAAACTGTGATATCTAATTTGTTTTTATTGTTCAATTTATGCTTTGAATATCGGATGTTCTTTTGTGCTTATTTTCATGATTGTCTCGTTTAATTACTAGGAGGCCTACTAGTTTATTATTCGTTGCAATCTATTGCTAGATTAGATATCAAATCCGTAATTGTTTGATCTCTCTAACTTGTGAAGCAACCAAGATTTAATGATTTGCTGTGTCAGAAATTATTAGATCTTAGGAAGAATGCTCGACTAAATTAAATGCAACCGCTTGTGTTTGTGTTGTTTAGTTTCATTGATCTCTCTAATTCTTAAGGCTGCTACTAGATTAAACCTTTAGTGCTTGTCTTGGGTTGTTTAGTAGTTAGGGTTTATTAGATCGCTTGTTTTCTAATTAACTATGACTAAGGAGAGATAGGAAAATAGTTCCAACGGTGAATATTCAAAGTGTGAATTGATATATACTTGCATCGATAATCAATTGTAAAATTCCGATGGTGGATGTTGACTTGGACCAAGGTTTGTTCTCTTGATTGATTTCGATACTTTAATTTGAATTGTTTCTTAATTGTTTTTCTTAAAATTGTTTTCATCAGACTTAAACCCCCTCCCCCTCCTTGTTCACATAGCATAAAATTAGGCTAGATACTCTTCGTGGGAACGATCCTTACTTGCACTACTACATATATTTTTAGGAGTATAGGTTTTATTTTTGCTTGCCTGCGACAGCACACCAAGAATCTTCCAGAACACTGGGAGTACCGGGAGTACTTGGAGATGCAGGTTCTTGTTCAATAAGTTCTTGAACTTCCTTAGGCTCAGGAGGAAGAATTTCTTTGGGTAACTCCTCAATACCTTTCTCAGAACTGAAGACTCATCAATAACAACATTCACTGTCTCCATTACCTTCATAGTTCTTTTGTTGTATACCCGATAAGCCTTGCCTGTGGAGGAGTAGCCCAGAAATATACCTTTATCGCTCCGAGAGTCAAACTTTCCCACATTCTCTCTATCCTTGAGGATGAAACAAGTACTTCCAAAAATTCTAAAATACTTCACATTCGGCTTTCTTCATTTCCATAACTCATACGGAGTCTTCTTGGTACTGGGTCTGAAGTACACCCTATTAACCATATGACAGGCAGTGTTAACGGCTTCTTTCCACAAGTTTCTAGCCACATCCTTGTTGTATAACATGGCTCTGGCCATCTCCTGAATAACCATGTTCTTCCTTTCTGCTACACCATTCTGTTGAGGAGTAATAGGAGCAGAGAATTCTTGAGATATACTTGATTTTGTGCAAAAGGACTCCATATATGAGTTCTCGAATTCTTTACCATGGTCACTTCAAATTCGATCAATCTTCAGGCTCTTCTCATTCTGCAATCTTGTGCACAAAGCTTCAATGTGCTCAGGAGCATCAGACTTGGATCATAGGAGAATGATCCAAGTGTACCTAGTGAAGTCGTCTACCACAACCATGATGTATCTCTTACCACCAAGAGACTCGATTCTAGTTGGACTCATAAGATCCAGATGTAAAAGCTTCAATGGCCTAGATGTAGCGGATGTCTGAGTGCTTAGATGCTTAGCTTTCGTCTGTTTCCCAAGCTGACATGGTCCACCCACCACATTACTCATTCTATTAAGCTTTGGTATCCCCAAGACTGATTCATGCTTAGATACAATAGAAAAATGTTTGTAACTAGCATGTCTCATCCGTTGATGCCATAGATCTTCATTTGGAAAACAAATGCTATTGCACACAATATCAGCATTAGGAACCAATCCATAACAATTTTCTAAAGTGTGAACACCACTTATGAGTTTCTTTCCAGACTCATCCATGACAAGACACTTTCCCTCTGAGAATAGTACCATGAAGTCTTGATCACATATTTGACTTATGCTTAACAGGTTCACCCTTAGACCTTCTATATAAAGAACATTTGCAATGTCTGGCAGTCCAGGTAAAGAGATAATTCCCTTCCCTTTAATCTGTGATTTGCTCCCATCACCAAAAGTGACATTGCCACCTTTCTTAGTCTCGAAAACCTTGAAGAGAGATCGGTCTCCAATTATGTGTCTTGAGCAACCGTTGTCGAGGTACCAGAAATATGTGTCCATAACTTTAAATGTGGACTTCATCATAAAACACACTTCATGTTTAGATGACAGATCAGTGGGAATGGTGCTTTTTCTCATCTGCCTTTTTCGAGCTAAGTCTTTAACTTTCACTCTTCTCAGACGAACTCCTTTGCACATTTTCATTCTGAGACAATCTAGTTTCTTCTTAGCCAAACTGAGATCTTTTTCAATAGTCATCATAAGAGAATTCAAATAACTTTTAGACTTGTATTTTCTAATCAAATAGAGATTAGAAAAACAAGATGTATTTGAAAACAAAGATCTCTTCAAGCCAGTTACAACAAGGGTCAATGGATCAACACAACAAAGATTAAAACCTAATCAGAGTGTGCCTGCTCTAATACATTAACCAATTAATTTAGCCAAGTGAATTAATTAAGTTAATTAACATGCAAACGCGTGGTAGTACAAACAAATCACCAATAAATTAAGTATACAACAGAAAATAAATTTGACACGATGATTTGTTTACGAATGGGGAAAACCCAACGACAAAAACCCCACTGGGTGATTTTCAGGTCACCACTTCCGAAATTCCACTATTATCACAATAAGCGGTTACAAGTAAAGGAATCTCAATACCTTATACCAACCTACAATTGAACCCTTACCCCAATACTCAATTGGACTTGTTTTGTAGTGACAATTTCTCCTTTCGATGCATGGCTCCCAAGTATGTGACTAACTAATGCGCGGATCCCAGTACTTCAATCACCAACTAGAGAAGGTTTTTGGCTGCAAAATTTTTTAGTTCATCCACATGATGAAGATCAAAAAGATGCTTGGTCACAAAATCCTATGGTGCACATACACAACAACTTCTTTAGAAGAGATGAACTAGGACAAAATTTTGTCTCCGGTCACAATCTGCTTGAACAAACTATTCTCAAAGCTTGTGCAACTTGTGAACACTTTAACGGCCCTTAAAATAATCATTTTATATGTCTAGGGTTGTGAGAAAAAAAAACCCAAACACATAAAACCGGATTGGAGTCAAAACAGAACTGGAATTCTATTTTTCATAAAGCTCGACAAATACCTGTCTGTCGAAATGCTATCGAGTAGTTGTCTAGCCACGGGGTTGGAATAGCTTCTTAAGCTCAATAGATAGCTAGCTATCGAGCTTTAATGAACAACACTTCTTCAGCTTGAATCTTGGATAGACTTGCACGTCTTCAACACTTGATCTTGAAACACAGTTTCTTGAAGTATTAAACACATCCTAGATCTACCCAAATACAAGTAAAGTGCATTTTGTCAAAGGATTAACCAATTACATAAAATAGTTACATATGTTCCTAACAAGTGAATCACATATGTTCTAACATTAATTTCTTAGTAACTCGAAGCAAAATTCATAACTTGTATAAAGACTTGTACTTGAGAGGTGTGGTGCAGTTAATTGCCACTTGCTCATGATATTTTATGAACTTGAGTTGAACTTCTCTCTTGGTTATAAAATGATAATTCGTATCAATGTGCTTGTCTCGTTTATGAAAAATTGGATTCCTTGTAAAAGTTAATGCTGGCTTGTTGTTCACAAATATCTTTGTTAACTTTGAATCTTGTGGCAAATGCAGCTCCTTTAAACATTTTTTTATGCCAAATCTTATGATAAATGCTAAAAGTGGCAGCAATGTACTCATCTTCACAAGTAGAAACAGTTAAACTTTGTCGCTTTGTATAAGTCTATGTGAATGCTGTATCATAGTTATCTTTAGCATAACCTTCTTGAGAAATGAAATTACATCCTCTCCTAAAAAATACTAGGATTGCTGCATATAAAAAATAAATAATCTATGTACAAACAAACAAACAATCAAGGTGCAGTAGCAGTGTTGTTGAATTGATTGATTTTGACCATGGTGGTGATTTGGATTAGAGGAAATTTTTAATAGGTAACCTCTTCACATTATCTTTCTATGCATTTGGTGGAAGGCGATGTTACAATCGATAGTTGCTTTTTCTACCACAAAGGTAGATTAATTGGCGGCAACAGAGGCGTTGAAGGAAACAATAATATTGTATTTTTTTTTATGATAGCCAGAGCCTAATATATTGGACTGAATATAAGATGTATCATGAGAGAACCAAAGGCATTGATGTTATACATCACATCATTTGTGAGATTGTATCGCTGGGTACTGCTGTAATAAGAGAGGTTACAAAATCAATCCAACATATATACTATGACTAAGTTGATTCGTTTGCGTTAAGTTCAAGCAGATAGCCTTTAGGGGCTTTCTCAATATATTCTTGTCATGCATGACAAAACAAATACTTTCTTACTCCTATATGAATTTCTTAATGTCCACGGTAAGCAAAAATTGACCTTGCACTTTATATTCAACTTACTTGGTTTTTGCTATTTGATAGCCTCTAGGGGCTTTGTCAATATATTCTTGTCATGCATGACAAAACAAATACTTTCTTACTCCTATATGAATTTCTTAATGTCCACGGTAAGCAAAAATTGACCTTGCACTTTATATTGAACTTACTTGGTTTTTGCTATTTGATAGCCTCTAGGGGCTTTGTCGATATATTCTTGTCATGCATGATAAAACAAATACTTTCTTACTCCTATATGAATTTCTTGATGACCATAGTAAGCAAAAATTGACCTTGCACTTTTATATATAACTAGCCATGCTCAATTCTTATATATGCTCACTGTGGTGAGAGAGATCTTTGGGGTGTGCATTTTGTGAGAGTGCATTTTGTGAGAGATCTTTGGGGTGTGCTCAATTCTTATTATTTTTGTGTGACTATTAATTATTTTTCTATTTTTATTTTGCATAAGCCCATTATAATTGACTATAATAACAAGAAATTGACATCAAAGGTTTAGTAGTTATATTGTGAAGTCTGTACTTAGATTTATTGTTTGTTTGCACTAAATAGGTGGTTATCATTTGTCCTGTGTATTCAATTTCAAAGAATTTGATTAATCGTGTTTGTTTCATAATGCACGTTAGAGGCACATGACAATGCCTTGGTGTTGTCAAATTTTCTAGAAGAAAGGTTCAAAAAGAAAAAAAAGAACAAGATAATGTCTATAATGAAGAAAATTGTACAATTTCACTGCAGCCTAGTTTAAACTTGAAGTTTCAAGAGCATTGTAGCTCAATGACATAACCTACTAATCTTTATTAGGAGAACCGGAGTTTGAATCCTCTTCCCACTGTTGTAAGTATTGAATTATCAAAGATAAACTTCAACCAACAAGATGTTTGAACTAATTACTTAGAAAATATGAAGTAATAATTCTTTACTTAGTGCCCTGATATGAGCTACCTCATTGCTATACACAAGGTGTTTTTATTGTTAAAGAAAAGGAAATCTGATGATATTATTCTCACCTTCCATCTATCGTGCATCCATTTCGGAAATGGACAAGCCATTTAGTGAATGGTTATTTGATTCTTTATCAGAAATATTAGCCTCAATTGCTTTCCTTCCAATAGAAAATGCTGGTTTTTTCGGTAAAGGCAACGGCATACTTTCATTTGTCAACAAAAATAGCACATCTGACATAGTAGGTCGATCAATTGCACCATCCTCTACGCATAATAGACCGACATGAATGCATCTCAGCACTTGATATTTGACACATGAATCACTTATTGCCGGATCAACTAGTTCTATCCCTTCACCTTTTTGCCACAAATCCCAAGCCTAAAGAAAAAGGTTATAGTCATTGGAATGTCTAAAATACGCAACAATCAAAATACAGAGTCCATAGTTAAGGTTTTCTTGACATACGTATCCTACTAGATTGAGAGCATCATCAACATGTTGGAAGCTGTTGTTTCTTCTACCACTAACGATCTCAAGCATTAAGACCCCAAAGCTGTAGACATCAGATTTTATTGAAAATACACCCTTCATAGCATACTCAGGAGACATGTAACCACTACACAAGAACACAAAAAGGAAATTTTCATTTCATGAACACATAACTGAAATTTTTTAAAGATAAATGATGAATTTAACGTACTATGTCCCAACAATTCTACTAGTATTTGCTGCCAATTCATTTTGTTCAAATATTCTTGCCAGGCCAAAATCAGAAATCTTTGGGTTCATACTTTCATCAAGGAGAATGTTACTAGCTTTTAAATCCCTATGAATTACTCTTAGCCTTGAATACTTATGGAGGTATATCATTCCTTGAGCAATTCCTTCAATTATCTTGAAACGTTGCTTCCAATCTAGTAGCTTGCTTGTATTATGATCTATCCAATACAAAAAAATTAAATTCTAATTATTCTAATATATAGATAAATCTTATAAATTCATTAAAGAAATCAATTGAAGTCGTAAGATAAGAGTGGGTGTCACTCAAACCAAACAGAAAGTAGTCCAAGCTTTTATTGGGCATGTATTCATAGATTAACATCCTTTCCTCTCCATGAATGCAGCAACCTAGAAGCTTAACAAGATTCATGTGTTGGAGTTTAGATATGAGTATCAACTCATTCTTGAACTCATGTATTCCTTGTCTTGAATTTTTAGATAGTCGCTTTAGAGCTATTTTTTGTCCTGTTAGCAGTTTCCCCTGATGTGATGATCAAATAAGGCTTTTAGTCAATATTAGATATAGTCTAATTAAAACATCTTTCTTTAGAAATTTATTGGAGCTTACCATATAAACAGATCCAAAGCCGCCTTCTCCAAGCTTGTTTTCTGCTGAGAAGTTATTTGTGGCGGTCGTGATGCATGCATAACTTAAAACACTTAAATCATGCCTTTGTTTCCTATCATTTGGAATGCCAATGACGGTAGATCTCTCTGATGTCACTAAATCAAGTAATTCAATTTCTCTTTTTGTTTCATTCTTCCCTGTATAAATTTACATAAAACATCTTAACTTAATTTGAACAATAATGAAACTGCAAATGTAATTTAACAAAATTCTTGCATATCTGAACTATCTACCTTTAAGTGCAACTTTCCTCCACAGTAGATAACACAATATGCATAAGAATATTACAAGTAGAGAAATGCCAATAGGAATCCACTTCTTTGGTCCTACATTTGGTAATAAGTATTTGTGTTAGTAATCCTCAAATTATATAAATAATTTGCTTTTGGTCAAAATTATATATATAAACGGTTAGATTTTATGGAAATATAGAGAAATAGTGCAAACAGAGAATAAAGAGAACAGAAGAATTGTATAGTTTGGCCTAATGACCTCCACTCATAGAAGACACCCTTGATGACTATATCTTTACTATAATCTCAATTCTATGTTAGAATGAATCATAAGCAAGACATATAGGGATTAGGAGTTAATGTTAGGTATACATGGGCTTCACAATATAATTTGGCCGTTTGAGCCAATACACAAACCTTTTATCTCTAACATCCCTCTCAAACTCAAGGTGGAAGCTTGTTGAAGACAACTTGAGTTTGGAATGTAACTCTTGAAGATAAAGATTCCTTAAAGATGACCATGTAGAATGAATGTGAAATTCCTAATTATGAAAACAAACAACAATGCCGGATGAAGCCGAAAGACAATAAAAACCTAAGAAGGTTGCATTAGTGATCAAGGAGGGTCTGCTACTTGAGGTGGCTACACCAAGGGCCTGAGGACCATCTGCAAAGAACAATGTTGTGATGAAGCACATAAATGAGTTAATGAATGTAACTGATGTTGAACCCTAGGAGAGGGGTTAATTTTGTGTTTTGGAAGCCTCAAATCAGAAAATGAACCCAAAGTCAGAATCTATAAGAAAAAAGGGTGGGGCACACTCGATTTGAAAATTCAACTCTAGTCAAAGTTAAGATAAGGCCAATGGTCTGGTTTAGATCGACTTAAGTCAACAATCTAAATCTAGAAAAAGTTTATGGGCCAATCTGACGTTGTTGATTCAGTCATATCCAGATTGGTTTAGTAGTCTGGTCAGCAAACTAGTTTCGTTTCGGATCGGATCGAGTTAGACATCCAAGTTAACCCGACCTTTAGAAGGTTGGTTTTATTTTATTTTATTTTTACTAAACACCCTAGAAGGTTATTGTTGTGGGCCTTGTGACATGCAGTGTGGTAGGACAGGATGAGGCACATGAGGTCATTGTCATTTGTCGAAATCTTTTGAAGGCGCTTGGAGGCTTCAATGAGGCTAATTCTAATAGATTTGAGTAGACTGACATGAGCTCTACCCAACAGTATGTGTGGTGTTACGATCAGACCCCTTTGATTTTCCCACTTCCCAAGTCTTCACTTTACTATTCTCACGGCCCAATCCCATACCCCTCTGTTACTCAATAACCCCTAAACACTCAAACCCAACATACCATCACGACCCTCTCATCTCCCCCTCCACCCAACCAGTAGTCAATCTTTCTTAACCAGCAAAACCCACCTAGAAAATTACCATATAGCACTAAAAAATTCACCTTTTTGGCTTTTTCCCACTTGGACTGACAAAAAAAATAAAAAATAAAACCCAGATGGGGAAAACAGCTAGATCACAAGGTAAAGATCAAATTTTTGACTAAAATTTTGAAAACTCAAAGAGAAGAAAAACGAGTACTTAGCTTAAACCAAAGAGAAGCAACAGGTAGTGTGATTTAGCTTCAACCTTTTGGAGGCCAAAATCAATGACACAACATGGTTGGGGTGAGGGAGAGTGAGAGTGAGAAGGAGGCCAGAGAGATAGACAGGGAGAGATTGAGAGAAACACGAAGAGATTGAGAGGAATTGAGGGCAACTAAGAGAGCAATATTACTAAAAAGGGCATGCAACTTACCTAAAATTTCAATATCTTTTATTTGGGCTAGAGTTTGAGCCGGTATAGAACTTGGGGGTGGGGTTAGCTGCACCGAACAAGGCAACGTAATGGAAAATTTCCCCCAATTCTGGCCAGAATAGAACGGAATTCAAAACTTTGGCTTACATGGTGGTGGAGCTAGACCAAATAAGTCGAAGACAACTAATAAGCATTTTTTTTTTTGCTGAATAAGACATATATTAACACAAAAAAGAAAGCAGAAACACGCAGAAGCAGGGGAAGGGGAGAGAATTAGCCATCACCTCCTTCCACCAAGCTAGATACAACAGAGAGAGGGGGGGGATCCAAAACTATTACAAAAGTAAGCCCATTGGGCAAGGGAATGAGCTCCACAGTTAGAATCTCTAAATACAAAGGAAGCATTCCAACATACAAAAGAGTTAAGGACCAGCCGGATATCCTCAATGATAGCATTGATGGACCTATGAGGAGTTGTAGATGGGTTTAGGATAGCCTTTATCACTGATTGGGCATCTCCTTCTATCACAACTCTAGCAAAACCTTCTTTGCAGGCCAAACTAGCTGCTAAGAGAGCTGTTTTAGATTCCGTCCATAAGGGCTCACCTGGGCAATCTTCTTGAGAATCAGCTGCTACTATGGATCCGTTGCTGTCTCTGCAAACCACTGCCAGCACCACCTTATCAGGCTTCACTGCTACATCAAAGTTACATTTGATCCATCCAAGAGGAGGGGGCTTCCATGAGGGGGAGTTCTCTTTATTCCCAAGAATAGAAAGCCAAGCTTGCTTGTGTTGAGTAAATACCTTATTTATTTGGATGGAAAGCTTTATTGAGTCTACTGGTTGGTTTCCCCACATTGTTTGGTTTCTATTCTTCCAAACTTGGTCACAGAGCACCGCTGCAAAAAGAGAAAACTCCCTTGCTTCCCTGCCTTGGATCTTTAACTTTTCAAGTGGATTTATTATAATCTTTATCCACTAATCAATATTCATATCTTTGAAAACATTCATGTTTAGGGGCCAAACTGAGTTAGCCCAAGCCTGGACTGTGATGGGGCAGCGTATAAAGACATGTTCGACAGTTTCAGCCTCTTCCCCACAAACTGGACAGCTTATGTTCGGAATTGGGAATCTTTTACTAAGAATCTCCCGGACTGGAAGACATTTGCAGACAATTCTCCAGAGAAGAAGCTTAAGCCTCTCATGCATTTTGCTCTTCCACAATATCTTCCAATGCTCTTCATGCATTGGTCCAAGTGAGGTGCTGCTTTGTTGCATTTTTAACATATATGTTGATTTTACTGTAAACTCACCTGATGGACTAGGACCCCAACATAAGGTATCACACTTTGGGAAAGCGGGAATGTGGATATTGAGGATCCTTATAGCAGACTGAGACTCAAATAACTCAAAAATTTTCTCCCTATCCCATTGTCTTGATTCATGGTTGATGAGCTCAGCTACTAGCAAGATATTTGTAGTCACCCCAGCCTTGAGTTTTGGCCTAAAATCTGGTTCTTTGGGGACCCAAGGGTCATCCCATATGTTAATACATCTTCCATCTCCCACTTTGTAGCACATGCCTTTCTTAATGAGCTTGTTACAACTAAATAAGCTCTTGCAAATCCAAGACGCTTGTATAGGTGGCCTTGTATTGGAAAAGCTTCCACCTCTTAGATATTTTCTTCTAAACATTTTTACCCAGTGCTTATCCTCATTTTTTTGGACCTCCCAAGCTAGTTTGGTTAGGAGAGCCTGGTTGAAATCTTCAATTTTTCTGAGGCCAAGGCCTCCCATGGACTTGGGTTTGCAAATAGAATCCCATTTCTTCATGATGCAGCAACTGGAACCATTCTCCTTTGAACCCCACCAAAATTTCCTATTTAAAGCATCAAGCTTCTTTGCTGTTTCTTTTGGGAGTTTGAGAGAGGACATAACATATGATGGCATGGCTGAGGTAACTGTGCGAATTAGGGAGGTTCTAGCAGCCTGTGAGAGGATTTTAACTTTCCAGCCTTGGTACTTCTTCTCCACTCTTTCCACCACCTCTTGAAATGTGCCTTTCTTTGACTTTCCTATCAGCATTGGCAGCCCCAAATATTTTCCTTTTGCCCCTTCAATTTTCAACCCATACTCCCAGCTAGCAAGTGTTTAGAATGCCAACTAGTTAGATTTTTGCTGAAAACCATGGTAGATTTGTGGGTGTTTATCTTCTGCCCTGACCAAGAAGAGTAAGTGGATAAACATTCTTTAATGGACCTTATGTTCTCTTCATCTGCTCTCCCAAAAATGAACAAATCATCTGCAAATTGGAGAAGAGATATTGGTTGGCATCCCTTAGCAATCTTGATACCTTTTAGCTTTTTACTCTCTTCTGCTTTTTGCAAGAGTTTGGATAGCACTTCTGCTGCTACGATAAATAGGAATGGGGAAAGAGGGTCCCCTTGTCTTAGACCTCTTTGTGGTTGGAAGAATCCATATGGGGAGCCATTTATGAGAATAGAAAAAGAGGTAGTTGAAATGCATTCTGAAACCCAATTTATCCATCTCTCATCAAATCCAAAATTTCTTAGTACATTGAGAATAAAAGGCCATTCCAATCTATCATAAGCCTTTTCCATATCAAGTTTAATTGCCATCCACTTTTCCTTACCTTTTTTCTTTCTCATCGCATGAATGATTTCATGGGCTAATATGCTATTATCTTGTATTTTTCTACCTTGAATGAAGGCAGCCTACCAGGGAGATATCATCTTGTGGAGGAGTGGTCTCAATCTGTTTACTAATAATTTTGAAATTATCTTATATAGCACATTACAGAGCGAAATCGGCCTGAATTGGTTCACCATGGCAGCCCTCTCATTCTTGGGGATTAGGGTGATAAAGGTATGATTTATTTCTCTTAACATACAACCACCTTGGAAGAAGCTTAGAACTGCATTCACAACATCACCTCCTATCAAGTGCCAGTAGTGTTTGAAGAAAAGGGGAGACATTCCATCAGGCCCAGGAGCTTTATGAGAATCCATCGAAAATATTGTTGTTTTGATCTCTTCCATCGAAGGCATGGCTAGCAACATTTCATTATCTTCTGGGGTGATGCACCTTGGAATTAAATTATTAAGATCATAAGGAATGTCTGGGGTTGAAGAAGAGAACAGGTTATTAAAGAAGGTTTGAAAGCACTGACCAATCTCCTCCCAACTTGAAATCCACTCACCATTTTCTTTCTTCATAAAATCAATGGAATTTCTTCTTCACCTTATCACTGTACTTAGATAGAAGAATCTTGTATTGAGATCAGAGCTTGTAAGTGATTTGATTTTGGATTTTTGACGCCATAATATTTCCTCCCTTTTCAACAATTCTTGGATTTCCATACACAAATTTGCTTCCTTTTCCAAGTTTTGTGGATTTGGGTCTAAGCATTGAATTTGGTCTAAATTCTTCCAAGCCTCCTTGATTTTGGATTGTACATTGCCAAAGCAGGATCTATTCCATTGTTTTAGCTCTAGTTTAGCTTGTTTGATCTTCTTGCATAACCTAAGCACTGGGGAACCAGGGGCATTGAGCCTCCAAGCATTCTCCACCACAAGATTACTTGCCTCCTCTCTTGTCCATATTTCTTCAAATTTGAATGGTCTTGGTCTACTTCCCTCTTCTCCTTCAGTGAACAGAACAATTGGGATATGATCAGAGGAATTTGAGGGAAAATGCTTCAGCAGCGCTCTTAGGAAAATTTCAGTCCATCTAGTATTAACTAGAGCTCTATCAAGTCTTTCTTTTATGTTGGCAAGGCCTGGGCGTTTGTTGGACCAAGTGTAAGGTGCCCCCACAAATTTAACATCAATTAAGCCAGCCGAGTCTACCAATCCTTTTAATCCCCCAGTAGAAGATGAAGAAATTGGTTTCCCCCCTTTCTTATCACTTGGCCCCAACAAGTTGTTAAAATCTCCCATACACAACAATGCCCCAGCAAAAGACTCCCCAACCTTTTGAAGATCTTCCAAAAAGGTTTGTTTCTCTAACCTTGCACATGGCCCATAGATCAAAGACAATAGCCATGGTTCATTTATTGGATCCGAGAATACAAGGCCATTAATCATGTTGTCATTAGACATCACAATTTCCACATCTACACCATTTTTCCATCCCAAAATGATGCCTCCTGTAAGACCTCTTGGTTCAACACATTCTAATTTATAGAAACCCAAAGAATAAAGTAGAGCTTTGACTCTATTTGAACTAATTTTAACTTCAGACAAGAACAGCAAGTCAGGACATACCTTATTTACAATGGCTTTGAGAGATCTTTTCGACTCAGCTTGGGCAAGGCCACGGCAATTCCATGCAAGGAGAATCATAGCTTGCCGAAGTTGATTCCCAGCCAAAAGTGATGCCGACCCCCTCACTGGTTGTGGATTTAGGGTTATTCCAGCAACCAAGACCCACAAAAGGCAGAGCAACCCGCTGTACAGAGCCAGCAGACCAGACCCACAGACCAGAAAGAGAGGAGCAATAGCTGAAAGGTCTCAGCTAAGAGAAAACAGTATACTTTCTAACACAATCTGCCCAAAGAGAGAGAGCCGACCAACCTATGTACCTAGACAAAACCGCCCCAACTCACAGGTGAGCCAATATGACGCCTCCCTGAGCAAAAACTCGCCGGAATTGGTCTAAAGGGTTTTAGGGGAATGTTGATAGGAAGAAGCAATTTTAGATTAACAGAGAGACCCACGGCCACCGAGAGATCCACGACCACCCTGAGAAAGCTTGCGTGGGAATGGGTTTGTGGAATGTGGGTTAGGGTTCTATTAAGTTTAGAGGCTTGATTGATAGGGAAAACAGGTTTAGGTGAGAAAGTTAGGAGGAGTGCCACACGGAGGTGGAGATGAAACCACACAGAGGTGGTAGAAGAAGATCACACGGAGGTGATGGGTAAAGGCCACACAGAGGTGGAGAGAGATGCTCCTACTAGGGAGAGAGTGCTTTTGCAACTAATAAGCATTGAGAAAGATAAGATCGTACTGAAACATCCGATTACACTATAAGATAGGAGTTGTGGCTATAATACCGTGTTAGATTTAGGAAAATACAGAGAAATATAGTATAGAGAGAAGAGAGAGCACAATGATTATGTGGTTTGGCCTAATAGCTTATCTCTATGGAGGAAGACTTCGACATTTATAGCTTCACTATAATCTCAATTATATATTGCAATAAACCCTAAGGGGGTATATATAGGGATTAAAAGCCAGTGTTATACATGTAATTTAAAATATAATCAGGCCTCTTGAGTCTTGATTCAATACACATAAACCTAATCTCTCTAACATAAACAATCTACAAATAAGAGAAAAAATGGTTTCAATTTTTTTTTTCCAAGAGAGAGATTTCGATGTTTGCTGTGGCTTTGAGATGCCTAATTAACTTAAGAGATCCAGTTGGACCTAGAGTTGAACAACATGCGTCTGGGTTTGACACCAATATGAGCGTCAAACCCAAATAATGAACTTTAAAAAAAATAATAATAAATTGAAGGAAGTTTTATTGAGATAGTATAAATAGTGTACAACTTGAGCAATACATTGCATAATACAATGCAGAATAACATCCATCCTAACCAAAATATGATAGAGGCTTTCTATTTAAATGAATTGGGTAGCACATTCCACAGCCCTTCGAACAAGCAAATCGTGAGAAATGTTAGATTGTTCCAACCTTAACCGCACTTCATTTTTGTTATTCCAGAGTCACCAACTAAAGGTTCAAAAAATCTCAATGTTCCGGCCAGCTACTGTAGGAGTTCAAACATACTACCAAGCATTGACGGAGCCATGGTTGGACTTGGAGGGCAATAGTCCTCCCTTCCAATTTTTTTTATTTTTATTTTTAATATTATTATATATATGGGTATTAATTATAGTAATTTTGTTTTATAAAAGTACACTTTTACCCCTTAACAATATCATTGATTATTTTAAGAGTATTGTTATGGTCACAAATTTTTTTACAACATTTTCACAAACTATTAAGATACTAAATTCTTATTGGTTCACATTTAATCCCACCATTTACATTATTTTTTTACTTACTAATAACCAAAAAAGTTTATAGTTCTAGATTTTTCCTCATTTTAAAAAGACCATTAAAAACAATTTATAGATCTAAAATCTAAAACAAAATATACAAGCTCAAAAAAATTAGTCCAACAAAAATTAACAATAGTAAATCTAAAAAAAAAAAAAATTAAGCCTAATCAATCAATTTTACCCAAAACAAACAACTTGACATCTTAAAAATTTAACAAAATCATTTTGTTCTTACCCAGTAGCGCACACATCAAAGCCAAAAAATAAAAAGTTAAAAAAAATAAATCAGCTACTAAGTAGCAGCAAAGTCGTAGACCAAAGTCATTGCACACAGTCAACATCAAAGCCCCCTAACTTTGGATTCAAATCCTCTAAATTTCTTAGAATACTCTACCGAATAAATTTCCTTAAATCTTAACCATTTTTTAATGATGTAATGGTCTAAATCTTGCGATGTCAACATTCCACTAACAATAATCTTAATTGTTTTTTTTGCAATATTATTTTATTATTTTAAGAATATTATTAATGAAATGCTGAAACAAAATCTAGACTATTAAATCATTAAAGAGTGATTAGAATTTGAGGAAATCTGTTGGTAGAGTACCCTCAAATATCTAAAAGATCTGAATCCTCCTAACTCTAAGTTGTGGCTCTGTCCCTGCTATCAAGGACATCCGTGAAGTTGTAATGTGTACGGATTGTAAAAACTGCACACAAGCAGCTTCTCCTCCTCACTGCTTTTGCTACTACACGTGGACGTGATCGACGACATCCTCATAGCCATTTCGGAAACAATCATGAGTCAGGCTAGGTGGCTATTACTTTACATTGGAAGAGATTGTCTCGTAGTAGGTAATATGTCATTATATCCTCTCCACACAACCCTTGACCTTCTTAGCCAATCTAAGGTTCCACAAATTCTTCCATAAATGATGAATGTGTGTTTGGTTTGAAGATTGGCCATATATAGTGCGAAAGTGTTTGGTACAGAGCATAGCCTTGGCACTACTAACAATTTAACTGAATACGTTCCTAAGGTATTTCCTATCCAAATTAGAACATCATTCGGTCACCTGTAACTCAAAGGTATTCTTTTGGTAATTGAAGCCGCATGAGGAAAAAAATTTGACACATAAGTGGTACATTCAATTGTTGAGTGGTTCGGTTAATGAGTGCCTCCACTTTAGCGGTATTAGGGTAGCATTGTGTACAAGGAAGTGAGTTTGAATGAAGTGGGTGTCGGTAGTCAACAATCTCACCAAAACTCAATTGTTTTTAACGACCTACTCTCCATTGTGATCCCTTAAGCATCATAGTGTTAGGATTAGTGCTCTAAGATCTTATTGTATAAATCTATGTATGATATTATGTATGACATTATGTTATAAATAATGAATTTGTTTTATCATCTAAAATAATGGTAACATAAATATTTGGACATAATCAAATAATCGTTGAGATGCATAGGATGTGATTTATGTGATTAGTCACAGAAGATATAAATCACAAGTTCTTTGTAAACTCAAAACCTTAGTTCATAGTCGGTGATGAAATTGAGCATTTCATCTGTGAAGACTATAAAGGGTCAACTAAGATGGTTTGTCTTGATCATGGAAATGAAGATTTCTAGTTGATATGTTGATGTGTCTTAAGTGTATAAGACATATTGAATTGGATTATTGTGAGATTAATTATTCTAATAACGACTGTCAACTGAATAATAAACCTCACGAATTTAATTTACATAAACTTTTAATCCTGAGAGGATAGCGAACCCAATTATGAAATGTAGACTGCTTTAATATACTAGGAGTGAGATCTAATTCAATGGTCAAAACCTCAGTATGTTAAGGAACACTTATCCTCAAGATGGAATTCATAGTCTCTTTGTAGAGATATAAATATTCCCTTGAGATAAGTTTAATGAGTTTGGTTATTCAGAGTGTTAGGCCTAATCACTTTAGTAAAGAGTTACTAAAGTTTATATTTTATGAAATTTGATTTCATAAATATCTATGAATAACTTAAAGAATTAAACCGGGTACTCAATGATTAAGAGGTAGTAATTTTCAAAGTGGCAGTTATATATTATGACTTTATATTACTACGAATATTTCATGAAGGGGCTAATTGTTTAGATAATAAAGTCTTGGGATTTAATTTTATTAATAAAGTCTAGAGTGCAATCATATTTATATAGTGGTATTAAATATAATTAATGGTAACTTTCGACTTGTCAAGAGTTGACAAATAAGCCTGAAGCTCATTGGAGTTAGAGTTTTATTTGTCACTTTGGTCCCATCCCAAGCCACACACTAGAGCCCAAATGGGCTGGCCCAAAAGGCTAGCCTAATTAGATAATCAGTTGTTTATTTAACAAGAGTTATTAAATAAAGTAATTGCTTTTGATAGTTAAAAACGTATGTATGATTAAAAGAGAAAAATACAGTTTTCTCTAAATACATTCTCTCTTGAACAAATGCGAACATAACTGATTGAGAGACCACACATCTTAGGCATATGTGGAATTGGGGTGAAGATTGAAGGTCTACCCAAGTTCGAACTTCGTTTGTTTTGAATTTCACTGCATCAAAGTACGCCTTTCTATTCTTTGTTCTAAAATTCTAGATATTTCATTTAATCTCACATGAATGAAGTAGATGCTTTTGTTGCTTTCACTGTGGGTTTTGTATGAGATGTAAAACTAGTTTTTCCAACACATAGTTCTTCCTGCCAAGATATTGTTTCGATTTACAAGCAAAAATGCCTAGTCCACAAGGTTGGGCATGTAAAAATGAGGAGTAGGGAAAGTAACTTGATTTGAAGAATCTGAAAATAATGAATAAGTGTTCTTCAAGAGTCGCCTATCCTGCCTTTCTAACATAAAGGTTGAATTTGCCTAAATCACGAAACCCAATACCCTATTTTATTTTGCATGCACATTGATGATGCAAAAAATCAATAGTTTAGCTCCTCGTCATAGTGGATGGACGATGCTGTGAATGTGGTCGTCTCTGTAGATGGAAACTTGCAAAATGGCCAGGGTGGAAGAGTAACACGCTGATGTAGCATCAACCAAACCGCCTTCGATGCTTAAGTCAGTAAGGGAAAAAGATTCTAGAGAGAAAATGAGTAGAGAGTGATTTCGTAGAGTATTTATGTGTACCTTTAACTTCTGTTACCTTCTCTTTTATATTTGTGTGCCTCATTAATGGGCAATGATTTGTTGTATTTATGCTCAACGGCTAGTACGTTACAAAATCTTTGTCTGAAGTTCACAGCTCATTTTGTGACCGTTGCTTCGTCTGTTACGTTTGGTCATCAATGAGCATAATAAATGCACAACATCTTCTCTAGGTCAATGACGATCTTCGCTTAGTGACGACCATAAATTTCTGACTCATCAATTGCCCCTTTGTTTGAATTCTTGTCTGTTAGACGAGATAAGAACAAATTCGTCTGACGCTTCGTATTCCATGTATTGCGCATTTATGATGATTTGATGTTTGAGTAGTTGAATGCCACATGTACAGCCAGTATGGGTTCGATGTGCGGACATGTCTAGGTTTTCCCACGCGTGCTTTAGCCACTTGTTTTACATTTTTCCCTCCTCTTTCCTTTCTTCTGTATTTTTTTCTTTTTTAGTTTCTATTCTAGGGGTTTTTTTCTCCTCCGAGCTTCCTTTCTTTGTCCTGCATTTCCTGGTGAGTTCTTTGTGCTCCTGCTTCTTTTTTGGTTCTTCCATGGTCGATTATTCTACTGTTAGGGTAGAGTGTCCTTTGATAGCTTTCTTTTTTGCACATTTAGGTTGTTTACTCGATTCTATAGAGGGGGAGTGTCTCGAGAGGGTTAGTCTCTTTGTAGGGGAGGACTGTCCACACACTTCTGTCCTTTCTTCATTATTCCCTCTAGTTTCCCATTCCGTTGAGGTAGCCAAGTTATTAAAGATGTCTGAGGTAAGGTCTAATGACCTAGAGACGGGGTTATCTTCGTTTTATGATCGTGTGATCTCAGAGGTTACTTCTCCTTCCACCCCCTATAAAGCCTGGATCATTTCATATTCCCTCATAGGAAAGGATGAAATACGGATTAGGGATAGATTTTAGTTCCTTGACTCCGTCAAAATTAGGATCTCGAGTGACGAAGAGAGGGCTTATCACTCTACGCTGACGAGGTTTGTTTTTATGAGGCTAATTTTACTAGTGGCCTTCATTTCCTGACTCATCCCTTTGTTAGGGAACTCTTTTCTTATCTGCATCTTACTACAGCACAATTAGTGCCCAACTCTTGGCGAATCATCGTCTCTTGCATGGTGGTGTGGATGTCTACCAATGATGGCGATGTCAATAGGAGGGACGAATTCCTTCATTTTTAGCATCTGAGAAAGTCAAAAGACCCCGGTTATTATGAGTTTAAGCTGTGGGATAGGGCTTCTAGGTTAATACTTGACTACTTATCATCTCTTCGAAACTAGAAGCCAAATTTCTTTTTTGTTTCTAGAAATGGTTGGGAGTTCATCCTTAGTGAGGACTTGGACGAAGCCCCCAAGTTTTTTTCATAGTTGGGGAGTTCTTGTGTCTGATGCGTCTTTCTCATTTTTCTATTGTTTTTCTTTTCTTTTACGAGTGACAATTGTATGTGACACTTGTGTTTTTGTTTGTAGTTTACCAATGTCCTCGTTTGAAGAAGAGGTATCAGCACCGAGCTAAAAGAGTAAGGGAGTATTTGGAGTCCATCAAGGATTTTGACGAGCTTGTTTCTCCTCAATCTTTATTTCTTCACTTTTTGGGTCTAGAACCGTCTACTAAGGTTTGGAAGAATTTGGAAGTTGTAAAAAAGATAAAGTTCTCCTTTCCTTTTGTCTTCTTCTTTCTCTTTTTATTTTATTTTATTTTTCTTCGTCCTTTCAGGAATGACAACTAGGTTTAGTAAGCAAAAATTGGCTAAGGCCTAAGAGAAGAAGGCCAGGGGTGGCATCATCAGTGGCCTTTTGTCCAAGAAGTGTTCAAAGGCAAGTGACTCTTCCAAGGAAGACCCAGTGATAATTTCTCCTTTTGCCCATTCGCCCACCAAGCGCCCTGCCTTTCCCACATCATCATTAGAGGTGATTGCCTCTGGTGGAGAGGAGGTTAGGAAGAAGAAGAAGGCTGGTGGTAAGTCTTTTCTTCCCACCTTTTAGGATGATGCTGACGTAGTGGCTTTGAAGGCTCATGAGGCGCTCTCTGTGGATGACTTAAGTCCTCTAATGGCTAAGTCATCCAGTGAGGTGATGTCGTCCCACATTCAAAAGCTTGTGCAAGTATGCGTTGTTGGTTATCTTTATCTTTTTTCTTTTCCTTTACTTTATTTCTACTAAAGGATATTTTTTGTAGGCTTTGGGGGAGTCTTTGTTCGTTTCTGGGAAGCTCTTGGATTTGGAGAGGAAGGTGGCCTCGTCCAAGCTTGTGGTCAAGTCCCTTTTTGTCTAGAACGAGACACTTAAGAACATGGTTGCCATCCTTACCGTTGAAGCTGTGAATGATAAAGAACGGGTGGCGGTCTTGGAGAAAAGCCTACAAGTGGAGAAGGACTTCTGCAAGCTAAAGGACAGGCAAATTGGTGACCTGGAGCTGAAACTATAGAATTTTGGGGCCACGTCGGTAAAGGACTTCAAGGATTCTAATGAGTATTCTGATGAGTTGTGCAAGTACTATGTGGAGGGCTTTGAACTTCTCGTGAAGTGGATGGCAAAGCATCACCTTGGCTTGGACCTCTCTAGCTTGGTTGTGGATGATGTTGAGAAGGAACTTATGTCTGATTGTCCTTTTGAGGCTACAGTGGAGAATGTGACCTAGGAAGCCACAGACGTTGCTGAAGTAATGGAGGAGGCTGCAATTACAACCCCTGCAAACCCTATCCTTGATAAGCAATAATCTTTATTTTTTTTCTTTTTAGTTTTTTTTTTCTTATTTTTTTTGCAAGGCAAGAAGATTATTTCTCCTTGGGCCCGTTGTTTTGGGCAATTAAACAATCTCTATAACAATGATAGATAGGTTAGTTGTAGCAAGCAACTCTTTTTATGTTTGGTTGTGTTTGGACAACCTTTTATGACTATGTGCTAAAGCAACTTTTTTGATACTTAACTTGTATCTGAATAGCTCTCTATCTTTGGCTGTGTTGGAACAATCGTGTTTGAATGATAATTCTAATTGTGTTTGAATAGCTTAGTGTTCTTTAGCTGTGTTTGAACAACTTTTATTGAGTCATGTTTGAATGACGATCTTTGTTGCGTTTGAACAACTTAGTATATTTTAGCTATGTTTGAACAACTGTCTATTGAGTCATGTTTGAATGACGATGTTAGTTGTATTTGAACAACTTAGTATTTTTTAGTTGTGTTTGAACAGTTGAGTCATGTTTGAATGACGATCTTAGTTGTGTTTGAACAACTTAGTATCTTTTAACTGTGTTTGAACAACTAAATCATGTTTGAATGATGATCTTGTGCTTTACTCGTGACTTAGAGTCAGGATATTGGAGCGTCCTTAGTTTAACTTTTTTTTTTTCTATTCGTGTTTGAATGATGATAATGTTGGTTGAGTTTAAACAACTTTGGTTTAGTCAACTTTGGTGGCTATGTGTAAACATCTTTTGAGTTGGAATTTTAATGACAGAGGTTCTTGAGACGTCTCCCAAGGATGACTCCCTAAATGTTGCATATAGTTTTCTTGGCGAAAGACTCATGAATAATCATTGATAAATACGCATGGATAATGCTTTCATGTATTATTGATCTATGGATGAAGAAAGTAATAACTATCGTACATAATGATATGAAGATTAGGCAACTTGAGATGTAAAGCATTCCTTACTATTAGGCAACTTGAAATGTAAAGCATTCCTTACTGGTAGTATTTCTTCAAGTGTTCTATGTTCCATGGTCGAGGCAATTTCTTGCCGTCTAGAGACTTCAGATAGTAGGAGCCTTCTTTGGAATGACAGATTACTTCGTAAGGGCCTTCCCAGGCTAGTCCCAGTTTTCCTTAGGATGGGTCCTTTGTTGTCTGTGATACCTTTCTAAGGGCCTTCTTACGTTAACCTTTCTGTTATAATATCTGACCATTGCATCCTTGCGTTTGGCCATTCGCTTCATAACTTCTTCTCTGACTTCATTAATTAGGTCCATATTGTTGTTAAGCTCCTACTGGTTCTTCTGGTCTTCATAAGCTTTGACTTGGAAGCTCATCAGTCCTACTTTTATTGGTATGATGGCCTTAGTGCCAAATGTCAGTCTGAATGGTATTTCTCCTGTTGGGACTCTTATGGTCATCCTATATGTCCAAAGAACATTTTATACTTCATCAGGCCATGCCCCCTCAAGCCTAGTTTTGATAATTTTGAGCAAGCTTCTGTTCGTCACTTCTGTCTTGTCGTTGGCCTAAGGGTGCTTTGGAGAAGAGTAGTGATTCTTGACTCCTAAGTCTTGGCAAAATTTTTGAAACTTGGGGTTGTCAAATTGCTTTCCATTGTCTGATATTATGACGTGTGGGACTCCAAATCTGCAGATGATGTTCTTCCATACAAAGATTGTGACTTTAGCCTCTGTTATCATCGTCACTAGCTTTGCTTCTACCAATTTCGTGAAATAATCGATTGCAACAATCAGACACCTGAGTTGGTTCTTCCTTAGAGGGAATGGTCCCATAATATCAATTCCCCATTGGGCGAAGGGCCATGATGAGGATATGGGTGTCATCATTTCTCCTGGTCTTATTTGGACATTTGTAAAGCGTTGACACATGTCGCATGCTTTAACGATGTCGTATGCGTCTTTTTGTAGGGTTGGCCAATAATATCCTGCTTTGAGCACCTTTCCTACTAAGGATCTTGCCCTAGCGTGATTTTCGCAAATTCCTTTGTGTATCTCGCGAAGCACAAAGTCTGCTTCTTCTGAGTCGGCGCATCTTAGGTATGGGAGTGAGTATCCTTGTCTGTACAGTACTTCGTCAATAATGATGAAGCGAGCTACTCTGATCTGTATCTTCCTTGCTTCCATCTTCTCTTCAGGGAGCCATCCTTCTTTCAAGTAACGGACGATGGGAGTCATCTACTCTTCTTGTTCTTTTATCTTCAAAACTTGCCCACCCTCTGTGCTTGGCTGCCTCGTTATCTCTATACATAGTTCAGAGGCTGCATTGTAGTTGTCTGATGAGGCCAATCTTGCTAGGAAGTCAGCTTCTATGTTTTTGGTTCTTGGGATTTGCACAAAGTTTAGGCCGTCAAAATGTTATGAGAGTCGTTGGATGATCTTCAAATACTTATGCATCCTTTCTTCTTTGGCTTTGTAATCTCTCTTCATTTGTCCAATTATTAGTTGAGAATCAGCAAGGATGACAATATTCTTTGCTCCTAGTGCTTTTGCTAGACTTAGCCCTGTTAGCAATGTTTCGTACTCTGCCTTGTTATTCATTGCTGGGAATTGCAATCTGACTGCATACTTCAATGTTTCCTTTTTTAAGGAGACGAGCACTACTCTTGCTCCCCTACTTTCTTTGTGGCAGATCCATCTGTTTGAACTATCCATGTTTCCATAGGAGTTTCTTTTTCCTTATAGGGGTAAGTGAATTCTGCAATGAAGTTTGCTAGCACTTGGGCTTTGATTGCTGCATCTATCTTGTTCATTGTCTTTCTTATGGGCTGATTTGTCATGATGACAATGGGGTGTGCTTGGAAATAAAGATGGAGCTTTCTGGAGGTGACCAATAATGCAAAAGCTATCTTTTCCATACTTGGGTAACTTGCCTCCACTCCTTGAAATGCATGGCTGGTGTAATAGACGGGCTTTTGTACATTCCCTTCTTCTCTGATCAGTGTCAAACTTACTGCAATGTTGGATACCACTAAGTAGAGGTATAGCTTCTCTCCCATCACCAAGGGGCTTAGCAAAGGTGGCTTCGTCAGGTACTCCTTTAACTTAGCAAGGGCTTCCTCGCATTCGTCAATCCACTGAAAAGTTTTTTCAATACCTTGAAGAATGGTATGCACTTGTCCGTTGCCCTAGAGACAAATCTATTTAGGGTTGCAACCTTTCTTGTCAAGCTTTGCACCTCCTTCACTGGTTTTGGTGATTTGACCTCAATTATGGCTTTTACTTTTTCTGGATTTGCCTCTATACCTCCTTAAGACACCATGAATCCCAAGAACTTTCCTGAAGCAATAGCAAAAATGCACTTCGCAGGGTTTAATTTCATATTGTACTTACATAGTGTGCCAAAGGTTTCTTTTAAATCATCCAAGCGATTGGCTTTATCCTTGCTTTTCACCAACATATCAATAATGTACACCTCCACATTCCTTCCAATCTGGTGAGAGAACATGCAGTTTACCAACCTTTGGTATGTGGCTCTTGCGTTCTTCAATCCAAAGGGCATAACCTTGTAGCAATACAACCCTTGCCTAGTAACGAACGAGGTCTTCTCTCAATCATCTTCGTCAATAAGAATTTGGTTATATCCAGAGAATGCGTCCATGAAACTTAAGAGTTTATGTCCAGCAATTGAGTCTACCAATTGGTTAATCCTTGGCAAGGGGAAGCTATCTTTTGGGCAGGCTTTGTTCAAGTTTGTGAAGTCAACGCACATCCTCCACTTGTCATTCCTCTTCTTTACCATGACCACATTTGCAAGCCAATTTGGATAGAAGACTTCCCTGATGAAATCAGCTTCTAGTAGTTTCTCTACTTTTTTAATTATAGCTTTGTTGCATTCTGGTGCAAATACTCTTCACTTCTGCTGTACAGGTTTGCATTTCGGGTTGACGTTGAGATGATGCTGTATGATCTTCCTATCAACTACGGGCATATCCTCGTGTTTCCAGGCGAAAAAAATCTAGGTTTGCCCTTAAAAAGGAGACCATTTTCTCTTTCTCTGAAGTTGGGAGTGTCGTTCCAATCTTCAATACCTTCATCGAATCTCTTGGGACGATCTCAACTTCTTGTGGTGTTTCTGACGGTTTGGGAATGGGCTCTAGTTCATTGATCATCCATGTGTGGTTTTCTTCAGATGCTAAGGTGGCTTGATAGCACTCTCTTGCAAGAACTTGGTCTCCTTTGATTTTTCCTACCCCATGGGCTATTGGAAACTTCACTTTCAAGTAATATGTTGACGTTGCTGCTCTTAGTCTATTAAGTGTAGGTCTTCCCAAGATGATGTTGTATGTTGAAGGGCAATCAAATATGAGGAAATCAATTTTGTTGGTGACCTGTGCAGGATAAGTTCTTGCAATTACCATTAGAGTGACGATGCCTCTAGGGACGACTCTATCCCCTATGAAGCTTACCAGAGGCAAGGTGAAAGGCCTGATCCTCTTCTTATCCAGCTTCATTTACTGAAATGCAGGCAAGTAGATGATATCTATTGAGCTTCCGTTGTCAATGAGCATCCGGTGGATGTTGAACTCTTCTACTCTAAGCATGATTACTAGTGGATTGTTATGAGGTTGCTTGATGTTGCAACTATCTCTCTCTGAGAAGACAATATCAGGCTCGTCATTCTTTAGTATCTTCATTGGAGGGAGCCGCGAATGGACACTATTTATTTCTCTTCCCTGTGCTTTTTTCAAGGACTTCAATGTTCTGCTTGCTATTAGTCCTCCCGAGATCGTCTTTATTTCTCCTGCAGGGGGTTTGCTATCCCCTACCTTCAAAGTTCTGTCTTGGTCGTCCTTCTGTTAGTTTCTGTGGGGCTCTGTCTTTCTGACGTACTTCTGTAACTTCCCTTACCGGATTGAAGTCTACACTTGGTCCTTCAAATGCGTACACTCATCTGTATGATGCTTGTGGTCTTCGTGGAATTTACAGTACTTGCTCTTGTCTCTTCTTTCTACTAGAGTGCTAATTGGCTTTGGCCATTGTAGGGAAGGATCGTCTCTTATCTACATAAGGACTTGCTCAATTGGCATTATTAGAGGAGTGAAGTTAGTGAACTTGGGTTTCTTGTCTGGAAGTTCCTTCTTTTTCCTTGTGGTTTACCCAACACTTCGTGTCTCCTTCTTCTTATCACGATTACTACTTGTTCCTTCGTCTCTCTTCCTCTTTCCTTTCATTTCCTTTATGAGCACCACATCTTCTGCATTCCTATACTTCTGAAGCAACTTCACGACTATTTTTGGTGGACTTTTAGTGATTGAGAAGAAGAAATCGCCTAGTAGCAACTCTGCTTGGAAGGTCGTTAAGATAACTTGATGAACCCCAAATATCTCGATCTCTCTCTTTCTTCTCTCTTGACCTAAAAACCTCTTTTTCACCAAAATCAATCTTCCCTCTTCATTTTTAGTCTTATTCGAGCTTCTTTAAGTTGGTAAGTCTCTCTAATCTCTCCTTCTTTCCATTCTTCATGTATTCATGCATTTCGACCTAAGTTTTTAACTTTGGGAAATATTTGGGGTTTTTATGTTTTTGTCAAAAATTTTGGGTTGGATTTTGTTGAAATGAACTCATATGATCATGCATTGCATTCTAAGTTCATTATAACTTTGTTTCATGCATTCTAGGATTTTGTAACTGATTATATCTTATGAGTGCTATTAGGTTGGATTGGGTTTTTGCCCATAAGGCAATTTATTTTTTACAAGTCACATGTTCATGCATTTTTACGACTATTTTTGGTGGACTTTTAGTGATTGGGATGAAGAAATCTCCTAGCAGAAACCCTGCTTGGAAGGTCGTTAAGATAACTTGATGTTCAGCTTCATCTACCTACAATAGCTCTCTATTGAATTGAGTGACATACTGTCTTAGTGATTCTCCTTCTGCTTGCTCAATGTTGAGAAGATGGCCAATTGGTTTTTTGTGTCCTTGTCCCCCCAATGAAATGATGAACAAAACCCTTGCTGAATTGTTCAAAGTCTGCAATAGTTCCTAGGGGTATCTTGTTGAACCATACTCTAGCTGCTCCCTTCAATGTTGTTGGGAATGCCCTACACATCACCTCGTTTGGGGTCATCTGCAATAGCATCAGCATCTTGAATGATTCGATGTGATCTAAGGGATCCTTGGAACTGTCATACGACTCCAACTGTGGGAGACGAAATTTTGGTGGAAGGGGACAGTTCAGCACTTCATTGGTGAAAGGGGAGTCCGTCCTTCAAATCATCCCATCTAGATTCTCTCTGCCTTTATCCTTCATAGCGCTTTTAAGTTCGTCCATCTCCTTCCTCATGTTGTGAAGCTCATTCTCCACCCTGGTATCCTGAAGTATTGTCTCGCCTATTTGCTTGAGAGTTCGATTCTTCTTTATTTTGGTTTTCGTTTTGCATTTTGAGACTCCATTGTCTTTCATAGCTCTTCATTCTGGTGTGTTAGCTCTTCCACATTAGCCAAGAGGGCTTGGATTTGTTGTTGTTGCACAGCATCTAGCTGAGGTGCAGTCTCTACTTCCATCTTGTGCTTCAAGGAACTCTTTTGTCACTGAGAAAGATGGCTTGAATGATTAGCGTTTTCC
Organism: Quercus robur; assembly: GCF_932294415.1. Taxonomy (NCBI): domain Eukaryota; kingdom Viridiplantae; phylum Streptophyta; class Magnoliopsida; order Fagales; family Fagaceae; genus Quercus; species Quercus robur. The sequence goes on from NC_065537.1 coordinate 11,178,422, forward strand.
ATAGACGATGCCAAACTGATGTTGTAAAAAATCAACAGTTGAGCTCCTAGTCGTACTAGATGGACGATGCTATGAATAGGGTTATCTTTGTAGATGGAAAACCTGCAAAATGGGCAGGGTGGAAGAGTAACACTCTAGTGTGGCATCAGCCAAACCACCTCCAATGCTTAAGTCAGTAAAGGAGAAAGATTCTAGAGAGAAAATGAGTAGAGAGTGATTTCGTAGAGAATCTGTATGTACCTTTAACTTTTGTTACCTTCTCTTTTATAGTTGTATGTCTCATTAATGGGCAATGATTTGTTGTATTTATGCTCAATGGCAGTACGTTACAAAACTTTGTCTGAAGTTCACAGCTCATTTTGTGACCGTTGCTCTGTCCGTTTCGTTCAGTCATCAATGAGCATAATAGATGCGTAATGTCTTCTCTGGGTCAATGGCGATCTCCGCTTAATGATGACCATAAATTTCTAACTCATCACACATCTTAAGCTAGCTCATCCAATGTATTTTCCTTGTGATTTTTTGCCCACCAAAAACTATTCATCATGCAAGCTAGATCCTTACATTATCCTTTAGGTAATAGAAAGCATCTCATGGCATAAGTGTAAAAGGGATGTACCATTACTTTTAACCAATATCTCCCTACTAGCTTGTGAAAGAATTTTCTCTTTCCACCCTAGAAGCTTATGCCAAATTCTCTCTTTTAATGTTGTAAAGAAGGGTGTCAATTTGGATTAGCATGTCAAGATAGTGTTGTGTTGAAATAAGGGTATTCGATTAAATGCCTTAACCTGAACTCAATCTATTCAATAATCTTGTCATAACTCTTCAATCCTAACCCAACCTGTTAATGATGAAGGTTGACATGACCCAACCCACTTGACATGCTTAATAAACGGTTTGTGTTGGGTTGACATGAATGTGACACAACACATTTCAACCTGCTTAATATCAATATAACATCCATATAGAAATACGTTTTTTACACTCCAAAAAAAAGTGCATACACTTCAACCAAAATTCAAAATAATATAGTTCAACAAAAATATAACCTCCACAAATCTTGCCAAATGCTCAGTATCAATATTGAAAAAGTTGGTGCAAACAGTAGACTGATCATGACTAGGGTTTATAAAGTTTCAATTTTCAATGATATCACTTGTAAGTTTTCATAATTACTCACTTTTCTTTTTAAGTTTAAAATTTAAGAATGAGAAAAGATAGTTTTGGGTTGAAAATACCTCTTCTAAATATGAACTTATAAAAAAATATAGATGACAAAAAATATTATTATTATTTTTGATTGCTTAATTTAATGATTTGTGATATTATCTTTCTTTATGTTCTTTTTTCCCTCCTTAGCTAATATTAGTACTTCAGTTCTTAAGTGAATTACACAATTTTAGTGTTTTGATATGATATAATTTGAATTTTAAGACTAATTTATAAATTAGTTAGAAATTAAGAGATTATTATAACTATAGTTTTCATACGCTTTTAAATGATTCAATTAAATAAATGAAAGTTTTTTCCTATTAGCATGTGAAACTCATCTTGCAATCTGTAAGTTATTCAACATTCCATGAAAGAAGTTCCATTATAATAAATTTAGTGTGCTCTCCATTCTCTTACTAGAATGATCATTTATATTTTATACAAGCACTTGAAATAGTTAATATGAAAAATTAAGGATGCACGAAGCAAGTTCTATGTTGATGACTCTATTATGTGGTTGGAAGAGGTGCCAAACATTTTACTAAACAAAAATTAAAAATTAAAAACTTGACATTAGAAATTGTAATTGTCCCACACATTGCAAAAGTTTGCAACTAGTTTATCTAAAGTTCCCACTCCAGGACAAAAGCTTTCTACATTCATTATGTAAAGTTGTAATTTACAGCTATGTGTTTCGTTGGCTTTTATTCTGTGCCAAATTTGATTGTAATTTTATTTAATCTTTTGTACCCTGTATTTATTGTGGGATTTAATTATAAGGGTTGTGTGTGAGAGAGAGAGAGAATGTGAAGACTAAAGCAAATTGAAGACTGAAGAGTTTTCGCGGGTAGCTCGCGACTAAGCATCCCGTGAAATGATGCATGTGCCTTACACATAACTAGAATGTGAAGAGTCAAGATAGGATGGAGACAGCTGTGTTTCCCGAGTAACTCGCGAGTAAGGCCTTCCCATGAGACACTCACGAAACATTCTGTTTTGCCAGATTGTCCTATCTAATGCACACTTTCTCTACCCACACTATATATACCCACATTACCCACAAATGTTGAGGAGTGCTTCTGAGAGAAAACCCTAGCCACAAAACCTTGAGAGTTAGAGATTGTTATACCCACAATCTTCTACACAATTGCTTGTGGATTTTCCTCAACTCCTACCTCTCCATTTTCATATCCTTGAGAGGTTGATAGTCCAAACACTTACCACACCCTTTTCAGAGTGTTCAGTGAGGTTTTGGTGCTGCTGGGAAGCATTGGAAGAAGCCAAGGATGGCAGATGCAACATGGAGCTTGTTGCGGGATCCGGAGAGCTAAATAAGACACGATTCCGAGAAGCCTTGTTGGAGTAGGAGCTTAGAGGGTTTAGGTACATCGGGTAGATTAGGCTTGGAGTGTCTCTTGCTAACCCATGTATCCCAATTGATTTTCTAGTGGATTGATTACCACTTGGAGGGCGGCAGAGAGGTTTTACGCCAAGGACTTTAGTTTCCTCTTCGATAATACATTGTTATGTTGTCTTTGTGTTTGCATTTTTCTTCTCTACTATTTTACCTTTTATTTTACTACTGTGTTATTATGAATATGATTTAGAGTAGCTTGTTTGTTTATACGCTCACATTTACTCTTTTTTGCACTTAATAAAAGTTAGAGTAAAATCTATCGAGCCGTAATTTTTATTTGGGGGGTCTAAATAGATCTTGTATTTTCACACATTTTAGAGAATTCAATTGGTATAAGAGCAGGTACACTTGTTGTGGTTTAATTACCTTAGTATGATCCTTGACCCCATTTGAGATGGACCGGTCTCAATCTCTAAATGCTCCACCATATTTTGATGGTAGCAACTATGCCTCTTGGAAAGTTCGAATTAGGGCATTTTTGTGTTCAATGGATGAAGCCATTTGGGATGCGATGGATGTTAGATGGCAAATGGATGTTAGATGCGATGGAGTTCCACAGGATATCTCGTATCTCTATTGCAAAGGAGGCATGGCAAATATTGGAGACCACGTATGAAGGAACAAAGAAAGTGAAAGACACTAAGTTGCAGATGCTGACCACTTGGTTTGAGGAGCTGAAAATGAATGAGGACGAGTTATCTGACTCATTCTATAACAAGCTGAATGAGGTGGTTAATGGCAAGTTCAACTTGGGTGAGAAAACGAAGGACTCAAAAATAGTGAGGAAAATCCTTCAATCGTTGCCAAAAAGCTTCCATGCAAAAGCTACAGCAATTGAAGAGAGTAAGGACCTTGATGATATCAAAGTTCAAGAACTAATTGGCTCACTTCAGACTTACGAGCTGTCATTGCCATCACAAGGGAAGAGCAAATCCCTTGCTCTTAAGATGATCAATGAAAGGGTAGAAGCTCACGACTCATCGGATGAGGATGTTGTCGATAAAGATGTGACATATCTAGTGAAGAATTTCCGAAAGTTCTTGAAGTTCAAGAAAAATGGAAAGTTTACTGAGAAGGGAAAATTTCCAAGTTTCAAAAAGGAGAAAAAGCATTTTAAGACGAGATATGGAAAGGACTCTTAATCCTCTCAAGGAATCACTTGCTTCGAATGCAACAAACACACACATTTCAAGAAAGAGTGTCCCAATTATTTGAAAGCGAAGGGCAAAGTGTATGCCACTACTCTAAGTGATTCAGACTCCTCTAATTCAGATTCAGAAGAGAGCTGTGATGGAGAAGGGAATTACTCCACTTTTATGACTATTGCTCCTGGTGAGTCTTTGGATGAATTGAGTTTGCTTGTAGAAGAGCTTGGGGAGCATAGTGAGGTGGAATCAATGGGAGTAGTTGAAGAATCCGATGTTGAGGAAGATGAAAGTACAGTGGGACTTCAAGAGAACTAAAATTCCCTCCTTGAGAAGTCAGGAGAATATGCAAGGGTGGCCAAGGCAGCCGTTAAAAAGATGAAGAAGGCAGAGGAGGACTATAGATGTCTCCTAGTGTAATATAAGGAGGCCAAATGTGAAATAGAGACGTTAAATGGAGAGCTAACTAAAGCTTACTCGAAGATAAAATTTCTTGAGCTTGAGGTGGTTCAAGCCAACACTAAAGTAGAGCAAGTTTCCTCCAAGAAGCTTGATGAAGTCCTTTCTCATCAAAATCCTTTCTCCAACAGAACCAGATTGGGATATACTAGAGAGAGTAGTTCAGCTGTCAATATCTCCAAGGAAGTAAAGTTTGTGAAAGCCAAAGAACCAATGGTAGCTACCAAAAAAGCTGAGAAAGTGAAGCCAGAGAAGAAGAGGAATGTGACTGACCAACAGGTGTTGGATGAGCCTTGTAACCAATCAGTGGTTAGGTTTGAAGACAAGGGGAAATCACTTCCAAAATAACAAAGAGGTCTGAGAACAAAATATTTCTGCCATCATTGTGGACTTCAAGGACACACCAGAGCATTGAAGAATGCAAATGATCAGAGGTTAAGAGGACTAAGAAATGACAAAAGGAATTGGGCTGTTGAGCAATCAAGAGGTTGAGATGGTGATTCTGGAGTGATGGATGTGATGAAAATGACTGATGCATTCACCAATTGTTTGGCAAGCTTCAACAGAAGGTTTGAAAGCCATAACATTTGTACCCAATCCTTTAGGGATAACACCCCAAATGCATGTGTCGTGTGGGTGAAGAGGGGTACTCATGCATAAGCATTACAACATGTCCATGCATTAATACTTCCTATACTTTGTGACTTTGATTGGTTGTGTGTTGTTTGTTATCGTTCTAGCATGGGTTGAAAATTGTGTTTTTTTTTTTTTTTTTTTTTTTTTTTTTATGTTTTTACATTTTGTTGATCTTACTTTACTTGTTATGTTTTTTGAGTGTGTTAAAAAATTCAAAAACCCATAAAAATTGAAAAATCTTCAAAAAGTCTAATCGTTTGTGTTGTGTATATCACTAGTGAGTTTGGCCTAGTACCTTTGTACTAATGGCGTAGTGCATTTACGAGCTTAGCTTGTTATGTATGCACATATATCTTTGTTGAAGAAATCTTGAAAACTATGTGTGATTGTTGTAAATAGATCTTCAAGCTTGTCATGAATGATTGGTCAAAAGTCTTGATACTTACATAAACTTGTGCCTATATATCTTCCTACCTTTACTTTTATGTTTTTGCAACAGAGCTCACAAAATGTAAATCTCAAAATGATAAAGAGATTATGAGTTGCAAAAACCTATCGCACATACTAGTATTTGACTAGGAAAAAGGGAAAGCGACTTTTGTATTGAAATGTATGGTGCTAAAAAAGCCAAAGGCTAACTCTCAATGTTGAAATATCAAAAATTTCATGCACTAATCTCAAAAAGAGATGTATTATCCAAAAAGGATCAAATGTTATGATTTATGCAGAAGCCAAATGAAAAGCTTCTAAGTTTTGTAATCATTCTCTTATGGGAGGTCATATATGTTCATTTCTATAATTGAGATAGACCACTTCACTTAGTACCAATTATGTATGACTTGATTGAATTGATCATTGAAACTTCACTTTGGTCTAAGGACTATTTCACATTTGATACTCACCCACAACACACAAGATTTTGATTCAACTAATGCTTATCTCATTTGTGTGATTGTACATGTTCAAATGTGATGTGTATGCTCAATTACTTGTGGATCAAACCCAAAAATATTTTGAGTGTTTTATATATTGAAAGTGTTTTTATACTTTCGTGCTTTTAGTTTTTGTTCAAAATGCATTTTTGTGTTTTTCTTCAAAAACTGGTTCAGAGGCAGTTTCGCGAGAAGCTCGCAACTTAGAGCTTCCCGTGAAAAGTGTTTAAGGGAAATTAAAAAGTCACAATCTCATATAGAGAGTATCGTGACTGTTTCGCGAGTATTTCGCAACTAAACCCTTCTCGCGAAATGACTTTTAGGCAAAAATTGGAAATTTCTCAATTTCATACAGAGGCTATTGCGATTGTCTCATGACTGTTTCGTGACTAAAAGCTTCTCGTGAAAGCTTCTGTGCTTTTCACAACTAATATCGTGACTGTCTAACCCGCTAAAAACACATGTTTTCAGTTTTATATAACAGATGTGACAGTTTGTCAAACTCACGTCATTTCCCTAGCACTACCTCTCTTGAACCCCTCTCAACCCAAAATCATTTTTCACTCAAACCCCTTCACTCTCAAGCTTGTTTTCTACATTTTCATCTTCAAGGTATGTTTTCTAAAACATTTTCTTCTCTTTTATCTTAGATTATGCAGAAATTAAGTTAGGGTTTCCAAAATTGGGGATTTTTTTTTGAAAATGGGTTGGGGTTCATGATTTTGTGAAAAAAATTTCACAATTTTGATTGGGCTGAGTCCCATTTGATCTTTGTGTATCTGTGTTGGCCCCTTATGGCATATTAAGCTTGTACTAAGGCAGATTTCATCTTGTTCATGCATTGTTCATTTGTGTTATGCACTGTTGCATGCTATGTGTTTAATAGAATGTTCATGCGAAATTCTTGTGTTGTATTGGACTCAAATGAGTTCCAATGTTTGGGTTTACCCGTGATTAAACATGCTTGACATGTTTTGATCATTGGGTCCGTGTTTTTCACACTTTCTCATTTTGTGCCTCACAATGCCTTGGCATGCACCTTCTAGGCACCCTTTAGGCACACCCAATGCATCACCTGCTACACACACATGCATAGCACATGCGGACACATGCACAGTCACTTTTTTCATGCATTATGATATTGTGTACATGTTTTAATAGTTATAGCATGTTGTTTTACCTGTGTTTTTGTTCTGTTTTAAGTTTTTATACTTATGATTTTGGACTAACTTGAATCTAATCAAGTTTGTGTTTCTGTTTTTGTGTTTGTGCACCTATTTCCTTTCTTTGCTTTTTGTGTAAATGTGCAGATGTCTCCTACCAAACATTCAGCTCCTAAGAGACCAACCTCAAAGTGTGCATGCACGGACTCTGATAATTTTAAGTCTATTGAGGCAAATTTGAAATACAATGACTACTACAAAAGAGCCAAGATTATCATGGAAAGGGTTGTCAAGTTGGATACTGTAAGGTTGAATTTATTCAACCATCTAATTGGCTTTATTCCGTGCCAAATTTGCTTGTAATTCAGCATTTAGTAACCCTGTATTTAGGTGGGATTGTTGTAAGGGTAGTGAGTGAGATAGTGTGAAGATTGCTCAAGAGTGTGCAAGAAAACAGAGAGTCGCGGCTGGGACTCGCGACTGGACTCGCGGCTTCAACCCGCCAGAAGATGCACACGTGCCAAGCATGCTGGAAGATGAACAGTCATGCTAGCTGGAGCACTACAGGACAAAACAGGACAACTGGCCATACGGTTAACTCGCGACTGGAACTCGCGACTTAGTCAAGCAGCGAGGTCAAGCCGCGAGCCACCCCTGTTTTGGAAAAACCTGACGTTTCGCATTCCACTCCTCTTCAGTATAAATACCCTTTTAACCCACGATTGAAAGAGAGCTTCCAGAGAGAATTTTGAGAGAGAAACCCTAAAGAAAAACCAGATTGTTTTACCCACAATCTCTACCTTAGAGTCTCATCAAAATCCCTCACTCTCTTCCTCTCCATTGTCAAATCCTTGAGAGGCCTTTATACCAAACCTGGTTCTCACCATTATCATCTCTGTGAGACAGTCGTTTGGAGTTCTGGGAAGCAGTTAGGAAGGAGCCAATCTTTATTGGTTGATGCTACGGTGAAGTAGCGGAATCCGGAAAGCTAGAAAAGAAAAAGGTTCGGCGCAACCTCGTTGGAGCAAGAAGCTTGGACGGCTTAGGTGCATTGGGTAGATTAGGCTTGGAGGGTCTATTGCTGTCCTTGTATCCCAACTGTATTTTCTAGTGGATTGATTACCGCTTGGAGGGCGGCGGAGAGGTTTTTCGCCGAGGTCTTCGGTTTCCTCTTCGATAACATATCTGGTGTTATCGCTGTGTTTGCATCTTCCTTCCTCTCTATCTCTGCCTTTACATTATCTGCTGTGGTTTATTTTGTTGTGGCTTAGATAGTTGTTTAATCAATACCATGTTATAGCATATGTTAAGTTTCCGCACACTATTGTTTAACATATTGCATGTGTTGATTAAATTGGTTTTTGGGGGTCTAAACGTTCAAAAGTGTTTTTGTACACGTTTTTGAACTTTCAATTGGTATCAGAGCGGGTACACTTGTTGTGGTTTAAATACCTAAGTGTGATCCTTGACCCCTTTTGTTTATTTGCCATGGATTGTGCTTTGTATGCCTCTTTGCATGATTTGGTTGGTGATGAATGTAACATGCCACGTGTTTGTGAAAATGTCTCTATGAGTGCTAATCCTCATGATTGTGATGACATGTTAATTGAATCCATGGGTGTTGTTGACAAACTCTTGAAGAAAAATGCTAAGAAGTTTCAAAAGAATTTGAGCAAGTTATTTTGTGAAAAGGATGATTTGATTGCTAAGCTCAATGAATCCAACAAATTGGTTGAGAAATATAAAAAACTTGTTGAAATTTCTCTTGAAAAGCTGAAAGAGTTTGAATGTTTGAATATGGACTTGGATGCTAAACTTGTTTTGTCTAACAAACTTGTTGATGATCTTAAATGTGAAAATGAATCTCTTAAGATGCATGCCAAGTGTTTGATTGCTGAACCTATTGTTAAAAAGGATGAAAATATTTGTTGCAATCATGTTGTGATACCCGATTTTGTGCCTAGTGTGTGTTCTACCTTAAAGGACAAATCGGTGTACATTCCTCCACATAAAAGAAATCAAAAGGTGGAGAGAAAGGCTGTTAAGTCAAAGCCTCTGTTTAGGTCTCAACCTAAGGCTCTGGATGGATCTAAGTTTGTTCCAACTTGCCACCATTGTGGTGTGATTGGTCATATAAGACCTCAATGTCATAAGTTGAAGAGGGAACAAAACCATATTGCTAGATCCCTTCCCAAAAGGCCTAGTGGACCTAAACACATTGTGTGTCACCATTGTGGTGCCTCTGGTCATCTAAGACCTCAATGCTCTAAGTTTCATGCTTTTAAAAGAATCAAAAGAAAAGAAAAACTTGAGCTTCTTGGAAGTTGTGCTAAAAAGGATAAACAAGATTTGAGTGATAATAGCATGTTGTTAAAGAAAGTGTTTAATGCTCTTAACTCCTTGTCTATGTGCATCTCCGGTTCTCATTCTTCCAACCCTCGTCTCACTTCTCATGAGACACTCATTCCAAACAATTGTTCTGTTTGGATGAGGAAGGGTTCCTATGGTTGAGCTTTTGCTCCTTTGGTCCTTGATCTAATTCTTTCGATCTTTGTAGGACCCTTCATGCATTAGATGCTTCATTGTCATGCATTTGTGCATCTTGCATTCATTTATATGCATTGTTTTGTTTTTGATCTTACTTTTATGTTTCAGTTTTGTGTGAGTAAAAAATCCAAAACCACATAAAAAGTGAAAAATTCAAAAAGTTTGATCGTATATGTTTGAGCACATATCACATGTGAGTTTGGCCTTGTACCTTTGTACAAATGGCTTTGTGCATTTACGAGCTTAGCTTGTTATTTTTGCACTTATATCTTTGTGGGAAAAATCTTGACATCTTTGTGTGATTGTTGTAAATCGATCTTCAAGCTTGTCATGAATGATTAGTCAATAGTCATGTTGGTTTTGATACTTGCGTAGACTTGTGCTTATATCTCTTCCCACTCTTTTATTTTTATTGCTTAAAGAGCTCAATAAATGTAAATCTCAAAATGAAAAGAGATAATGAGCTGCAAAAGTCGTCGCAAATACTAGTATTCGACTAGGAAAAAGGGAAAGCGACTTAAATGAAATTGTATGATGCCCAAAAAAAAAAAAAAAAAAAAAAAAAAAGCCAAAGGCTTGTTCATCAATTTGAAATATCAAAAATTTCAGGCATCAATCTCAAAAATGAGATGTATTGCTCAAAATGAGTTGTATTGATTCAAAATGATCAAATGTTATGAATTGTAAGAAGCCAAATGAAAAGCTTCAATCTTATGTAATCATTTTCTTGTGGGAGGTCATATATGTTCATTTCTATAATTGAGATAGACCATTTGACTTAGCACTAGTTGTGTATGACTTGATTGAATTGATCATTGAAGCTTCACTCTAGACTAAGGACTATTCCACATTTGATACACACACACAACACACATGCCTAATGTTCAATGAATGTCTCATTCATTTGTTAGATTGTACTTGTCTAAATGTGATGTGTGTGTGCTCAATCATATATGGTTCAATCCAAAAAGATTTTTGATCATTTTATATGTTTTTGGAAGTGATTTTTATCACTTTTTGTGTTTATGTTTAGTGCTTACTTTGTTTTTCAATGTTTAAACATGTTCTGGTTTGAAAAACAAGTGTCAGATTTTTTGGCCACTCATTTTGGCTGGTCGCGTGAGCTGCCAGCAAGCTGCCAGTTTTGGCTGGTCGGTTTGGCGGCTTGCAAGCCGCGAGTCTAAGCCGCGAGTTCAGACAGAGAGGTTTCGCGGCTCACTCGCGACTTGGCTCGCGACTCGCCAGTCGCGAGTCGCCCAGAATCAGCTTTTTAAAGAGCTTTTTCGTGGGAAACTTGTTTTAAACCTCTCCCATCCTCTCTAAAACCCCTCTTTCAATATTTTTACATCAAAACCCAACCAATTTGAATGGTTTTTCAATCCATTAACATCTCTAAGGTAATTATAAACTCTTTTCATTGATTTTGATCCTTAGATTATGTTTTGGAGAGTTTTGTGCTCTTGGTTGGGATTTTCATCATAGGGGTTGGGAAAACTTATTTTTTGTCAATTTTCTTCATGGGATTGGTTTCTTTTGTTGATATGCATTGGATGTTGGCCCCTTGTGGCAGAAAGAACATGTATTAAGGGTGGATTTCATGATGTTCATGCATTGTTTCACATTTTTGTTCATAGTGTGCATGCTAGGTGTTTGATAAAATGCCTCTTAGACATTTTCTCGCTTGTTTGGACTCCGATGAGTACCAAACTTTGGGGTTTCTCATGTTTCCTCATTAGGAACATGTTTGGTTCTTTGGTTGTGTATTTTAACACACTTTGCCCCACATGTGCATTTTTCATGCATTGGTCATGCATTGCACTTAGCCACCTCTTGCACACACCTTTGCTACCCTTGTCATGCATTGGTCTTTACCTTATTTCTTCATCCTAGCATGTCATGCTTACCTTATGCTTTGTCTTAGGATTGAGCTTCATTTTCTCATTCATCTTGCACCCCTCATGCATCATTGCATTGTTCATACCTTCATATCTTGCCCTCGTTTCTTCTTGACCCTTTGTCTATTCCTGACAAAAAGGGGGAGAGTATACTCTAGAGTATGTTTCGGAGTATTTTGTCATTTCTATATGACTCTTGTGCACATCCTTAGAGGGAGAAATTCTATTTCTCATGCACATTTGTAGGGGGAGAGATATTCCATAGGGGAGATGCATATACCAAGGGGGAGAAGACATTGTGTTAACTAGAAAACCTTGTTCTGTTTGTTTTCTTGTTGACTTTATGGTGCTTTGTGTTATGCTTTGGTGTTCTCATTGCATCATGTTTGTGATTTGGACATGCATATATCCCTATGCTATTGTGCTTCATTGAATGCATGTTCGAATGATCATTTGCTTTGCTATGTGATCATTGTAGTCATTTCTATATGACTGGTTCGGTGTATGATCAAGTTGCTCACATGTTTCACATCATGTTTACTTGATCGTAATTTGCTTGTTACATTATACTTGTCCTTTTATTACTTGCTTTACCTTGAGGGTCTAATGTGTTTTGTGCAAGTGTTTCAGGTTACAAGTATATATGTTCCAAATGCATCACAGCTTCTCATCACATCTTCTCATCACTTTGAAGGGGAGAAACTTTATGCACTTTTAGTTTATATTGTTTAAGTTCTTATTCTATATAATGTGTTTGTACCCATATGCTTCTGTAAGCTTTCAGGGTTTATGTTTTATGCATAGTTTGTAGGCCTTGTGGTATGTACCATGCTTAAGTGCAGCCTTTATGCTATGTGAAATCAGTATTTTAAATCTAAATGTTCAGCATTGTGGTTTATGTACTGTCACTCTTGTGCCCTTGTAGGATTGTTCCTAGATGCATATGCCTTGTGTGCTATGCATTGGTTGAGTGTTGAGCATACAAGTGTCTTGCCTTGTGCTTGTTAACTTGTATGTCTTTGTGTTCATTCCAAGTGTGAATGAACACTGTGATCACTACCTTGTGGTGTTCACTTGGTTGATCAAGCCATGGTTTGTTCATTAACTCCATCTTATGCTTGATCTCTTTTTGCCTGTTTCATATGCATTAATAATTTTCTGCTTACAATGATCATGGTGTATTGTTGTGTTTCAGGAGTTTATGTTCATATGATTCAAGTGCTTCACAGCTTCTAGAATTAGGTGTGAGTGAGTTTTGATCAACTGTTCCCAACTCACATGTTAAGTCTAGAGTCTGTTTTAGGGTTTTGTCACGGAATAGCCAAAGGGGGAGATTGTAAGGTTGAATTTATTCAACCATCTAATTGGCTTTATTCCGTGCCAAATTTGCTTGTAATTCAGCATTTAGTAACCCTGTATTTAGGTGGGATTGTTGTAAGGGTAGTGAGTGAGATAGTGTGAAGATTGCTCAAGAGTGTGCAAGAAAACAGAGAGTCGCGGCTGGGACTCGCGACTGGACTCGCGGCTTCAACCCGCCAGAAGATGCACACGTGCCAAGCATGCTGGAAGATGAACAGTCATGCTAGCTGGAGCACTACAGGACAAAACAGGACAACTGGCCATACGGTTAACTCGCGACTGGAACTCGCGACTTAGTCAAGCAGCGAGGTCAAGCCGCGAGCCACCCCTGTTTTGGAAAAACCTGACGTTTCGCATTCCACTCCTCTTCAGTATAAATACCCTTTTAACCCACGATTGAAAGAGAGCTTCCAGAGAGAATTTTGAGAGAGAAACCCTAAAGAAAAACCAGATTGTTTTACCCACAATCTCTACCTTAGAGTCTCATCAAAATCCCTCACTCTCTTCCTCTCCATTGTCAAATCCTTGAGAGGCCTTTATACCAAACCTGGTTCTCACCATTATCATCTCTGTGAGACAGTCGTTTGGAGTTCTGGGAAGCAGTTAGGAAGGAGCCAATCTTTATTGGTTGATGCTACGGTGAAGTAGCGGAATCCGGAAAGCTAGAAAAGAAAAAGGTTCGGCGCAACCTCGTTGGAGCAAGAAGCTTGGAGGGCTTAGGTGCATTGGGTAGATTAGGCTTGGAGGGTCTATTGCTGTCCTTGTATCCCAACTGTATTTTCTAGTGGATTGATTACCGCTTGGAGGGCGGCGGAGAGGTTTTTCGCCGAGGTCTTCGGTTTCCTCTTCGATAACATATCTGGTGTTATCGCTGTGTTTGCATCTTCCTTCCTCTCTATCTCTGCCTTTACATTATCTGCTGTGGTTTATTTTGTTGTGGCTTAGATAGTTGTTTAATCAATACCATGTTATAGCATATGTTAAGTTTCCGCACACTATTGTTTAACATATTGCATGTGTTGATTAAATTGGTTTTTGGGGGTCTAAACGTTCAAAAGTGTTTTTGTACACGTTTTTGAACTTTCAGATACCTATGAGGACTCTTGCATACCTGTAGTGTTCAGGGAAAGGACATGGACAAAGCTCCTAAATCCAGTTGGAGTTGTATACTTGGGGATCATAAAGGAATTTTTCTCAAATGCTAGTGTGGAAGGGGATCGTATAGATTGTTGGGTGAGACACAAAGAGTTTGTGATTACAAAGGACAACATTCAAGAATTTTTGGAGATTCGTCCTCCCTCACAGCCAATCACAGTCCAATATGAGGATCGCTTGGACTTTATTGAGGAGATGGTGTTAACTCTTGGTGGTACACTTAAGAAGACCTCTATGAACACAATTCCGTTCAATCCAAAGATGAGGACTCTTGCTCATGTGATGATCCACAACTTATATCCTGTCACCAATCTGACAAGATTGTCTGCTCCAAGGACAATCTTTTTGTACGATCTCTTTACTCACAAGGAAATTGATATATGTGGACACATCTTCCACCTTTTGAAGAAGAGCATTGAGAAGCAGAATTCCAGAACAGTCATGCCATTCCCCTCACTCATAATGGGCCTCATCGCAAAGTCAAGGCTTAAACTTCCAAGTGGTCTCACTGTGGTTCAAAGAGACTATCCCATTGGTGCAAATAAAGTGACTCGGAGCATAGCCCACATCTAAGGCTCCAGAATAGTTGTGTGTTCAATACCAAGGGATTGTGTTGAGGAAGAGGGTGGTGACACAGAGGAGGAGATTGATAGATTCACCACTACTCCAGAGACTTCAGCTCAGCCGTCATCTTCAGCACTAGCACGAGGACCAAACAAACTTGATCGCCTCCTAGCTAGAGTGGAACAAATGTTTACCATGCTTGACTCCCATGTGCAGCATACCGCGAACTAGTTTGCATACGTTCAGGGTCAGATCATGGCATTATCTTCTTAGATCGATGACTTATCCATGGACCAGGGATCAAATTTAGAGTTTGATCAGTTCTAGCCTCTTTGGCCATTCCGGTAAAAAAGGGGGAGAAAATTTTGAGGAGGAGCTTGCATAGCTAAGGGGGAGCATAGCTTAGATCATAGATACATTGGTTCATTACAGGCGGTTTAGCTTTATTTATGTTTTGGTTTAAATTGTTTTTAGTGTTTATAACTCATGGATAGTTGACTTTACTGCTTTTATTTAAAGCTTTAGTACTTTGGTCTTCATTTCAGTTTATATTAAGTATTTGTGCTTTTCTTATTGCTTTGTAGCATTTTTTTGTACTTTTAAGATATTGCTAATATGTCTTAAGTATCTCACACATGTAACCTAGTAGGATCTTGTATCATAAATGCATATACTTCGTATTTTGCATTGGTTATGTGTTGGACATGCAATTGATCATTGTGATTGGTCTTCATTGCATTGCATGTCCGGATAAGCATTTACTTGCTAAATGTTCATTGTAGTCATTCTTTAATGACTGACCTTGATTGATCAAGATGTGCTTATAGGTTTTATAGTGTTTACAAACTTGATCGTACTTTATTTGCTCATGTATGTACCATGTATTCAACTTGTCATAAGCTTAATGAAAGTTTTGTTTGTGTGCGTGTGTTTTAGGTTACAGGTATATACGTGCAAGTGCTTCACAGCTTCTAGATTAGGTGTGAGTGAGTTTTGCCACTGTTCTCAAACTCACGTTTAAGTTTAGAGTCTATTTTAGGGGTTTTGTCACAGAATAGCCAAGGGGGAGATTGTAAAGTTGTAATTTACAACTATGTGTTTTGTTGGCTTTTATTCCGTGCCAAATTTGATTGTAATTTTATTCAATTTTTTGTACCCTATATTTATTATGGGATTTAATTGTAAGGGTTGTGTGTGAGAGAGAGAGATTGTGAAGACTCAAGCAAATTGAAGATTGAAGAGTTTTTGCGAGTAGCTCACGACTAAGCATCTTGCAAAATAACGCATGTGCCCTACACATGACTAGAATGCGAAGAGTCAGGATAGGATGGAGGTAGCTGTGTTTTGCGAGTAGCTCACGAGGAAAGCCTTCCCATGAAACACTCGCAAAACATTCTGTTTTGCCAGATTGTCCTATCTGATGCACACTTTCTGTACCCACACTATATATACCCACATTACCCATAAATGTTGAGGTGCGCTTCTAAGAGAAAACCCTAGCCAAAAAATCTTGAGAGTTAGAGATTGTTATACCCACAATCTTCTACACAATTGCTTGTAGATTTTCCTCAACTCCTACCTTTCCATTTTCATGTCCTTAAGAGGTTGATAGCCCAAACACTTACCACACCCTTTCAGAGTGTTCAGTGAGGTTTTGGTGCTGTTAGGAAGCATTGGAAGAAGTCAAGGATGACAGATGCAACATGGAGCTTGTTGCGGGATCCGGAGAGCTAGACAAGACACGATTCTGAGAAGCCTTGTTGGAGTAAGAGCTTGGAGGGCTTAGGTACATCGGGTAGATTAGGCTTGGAGGGTCTCTTGCTAACCCATGTATCCCAACTGATTATCTAGTGGATCAATTATCGTTGTGTTGTCTTTGTGTTTGCATCTTTCTTCTCTACTCTTTTACCTTTCATTTTACTACTGTGTTATTATGAATATGGGTTAGAGTAGCTTATTTGTTTATACACTCACATTTACTCTTTTCTACACTTAGTAAAAGTTAGAGTAAAATCTATCGAGCCGTAATTTTTATTTGGGGGGTCTAAATAGCTCTTGTGTTTTCACACATTTTAGAGCATTCACATTAATCTACTAACATGCTTGAAACGTAATAATCCCCTTAACCTATACTACCCATGGTGTAAAGATAGCCTCCTTATAGCCTTTCTTAATAACCCATGCCTCCTTAAAAGTTAATGTTTTTTTTTTTAAGAAACATTCTAGTGATTTTTATTCAAAAGCTAGTAAATCAGTAGTTACAAAAGAAAGAATGTCTAGTGGAACAGATTCCATCCAGACTAATTATGGTGAAGATTCTCTAGCACTTTTAGCTAAAGCATTCATAACAAAGTTTCCTTACCTAAAGATATGAGAGACGGAAAAAAAATCTGAAAAAAGCTTACATAAGGCAACATGTGTGGGCGCAAGCACTAGCAACAGTTCCTCTTGTTAGGAAGTACCCTTTTGGTAGAGGGGTGGATAATGGAGTCGCCACCTAGATTAAGTCTAGGAACCATATGTATAGTGTTAGGTTCTAAAAGTTTATAATAACTAGCAATCCGTGAGTACAAACTTGTCTATATACAGATTCCTAAGTCTATAGGTTTGATTAGACTATGCTTAAGTTGATATAGGTCAAGATTCAAGAACCTACAAGCTTCAGAAAGAAGAATTCAAAATCAACCTAGTTTGACCGATTGAAAAATTAGATCCAACCGATTGAAAATCACAGAAAATCAAATTCTACAAAATTTTATTTTAGCCCAACAGTCCATTGGCCCATCAAGTAATTAAGGTTTCAAATCTATTTCACATAGTACTTACAGGAAACCCTAAGGCATGTTTTGTGATGACTTTGGAGGTGCTCTTGTGAGATCTAAAAGGTTTTGTGCTTTCTCTTTTTAAAGTCACTACCGAAAATCATTCTTATACCATTAGAACTGGTAGATCTAAAGTTGCTACTACAAGATCAACAACTACTGATGATCTTAACCTTCAAGGGTATTCTTGGAGTCACAAAAACTGGAGAGTTTGTGTTGCTAAACCTTTGAGTGCGATCTCAAAGTCATAAGCGTAGGAGCTTGTGTTGCAACAAATCCAAGGAGAGAAAGAGTTCGTGGCTTTAAAGCTTGCACATGGTTATGTCAGTAAGTTACTACTGGAGGTAGCAATAGATTTAGGGTTAAATCTTATTGTAAAAAATTTGATTCTCTATTAGTGGATTTGTTTGCCTTGAGGATAGGTTCAGTCCCCAGGTTTTTACCATGAGACAGTTCGTTTCATTGGTTTTCTTGGGTGATCATATTCATGTGTTATTTACTTTTCCATTGCTTGACATGATACGATTTATGCTTGTTTAACCTTGATCTAAATAATAAACCTAATAATCAACTTGGATAATTAATTAGGTCAAACGAATCTGGTTTACAAGGGTCTAAACAAAACAAACCCCATCTGACTAGAGCATTATCTAGAGTTTAGGTATAGGGATACGATGGTGTTAGGCACCAAACCTGATCTGACCTTTTGGTTATCCTCTATTCATTATGTTCCACATCGTAATTCCATGAAAAGGTCCTCCAATAGGTTATTCTACACACACACAGAGTAAGCCTACCTTAACATGCATTTAACACACAAAATGGCACATATCCAAGGGCAGCAAACATCAAATGGCAATAACATCAATAAAGTAGCAAAGTCACAACCATGGCATTAATCAAGCATGTTCAATCATTCAACCACTTGCATCAAGGCATTCATCATTCAAAGAAACAAATCATCATATCCAAAGATGCATGTTTATATTCATATGCATGACTTACCTTACTTACCTCATTGCATTATAACACCTACACATCAATGCATGTTCATGTTCTATGCATGTTCATATTGTTCACATAAGGCATAAGCTATAATCATCGTTCTAATCAATCTAAGAAAACAAACATGTTATTCAATTGACTATAAACTTAAACATGAGAAATCTAGACTAAATAGAGCCTAAATATGTAATTAAAACTAAGCTAAACAATAAAATATATATATATATATATATATATGTTTAAAGGAGGAAATTGTAGGGTTGCCAATTTAAAAATAGGAAATGTACCTGGAATCAAGTAATCACTAGCATCAAACATTGACTTATTTGAATTTGAAAATGAACCTTAACTAATGAACCCCCCTCCACCCCAGATTTCTCAGTTTTCCACACTTGTATGAACCACCTCAGAGATTCTCCACACCCCTCAGCCACTGTTGATGGAGCCACCACTGTTTTGCTATCCATCTCCCTTGGGCAAACTAACCTATTTTCATAGTAACCTAGGACAAAAATAACATTTTTATAAGACAATAGGTATGGAGAGGCTTGCAAATTGGGACCATACTGTTGCTAATCAGGCGTGAGAGACCCTATACTTCGAATCCATAAATCACAGTCTTTGTTGTCATGGTTCAAGCAACCACACCAATAACATAAGTTTAGCAAACATTCACATTTGAAAACTACCTAGCTTTTCTCGCCACCTTCTAGAGACACCACCCTCCCTAGGGAAAGGGGAAGTGACACACCAATAGTAACTCGAACCTAAATAAAACTTCCACCCTCCTCAGTGGCCTCTCCTAAGGACCGTCTGACTTCCCATTAGTCTCACATAGACCTTTGGCCACCTCTTTCATAATAAACCTAACTGGGATGTCATGAACTTGTACCCAAAAGGTGGCCTTTGCAAACTTCAAATTACATAACAGAATATCTTTATCATACCTTTCCAAAACCACCAACTGCTTGTCAAAGCTTAATGGATCGATGTGAATGATTCTATCCATGTCAATAGGATTGTCGAAGACAAAAAGAACTTTGTGGTCTCCTAAATTTCATAACATAAAACCACTAGTAGACTGCCATAATTGTTTGAAGGTTCTTGCTACAACCTCCATGTGTGTCACAGGGTTAAATTTTCTGCCTATGATGGCACTAAGCCCACTGACTTAGTCTCAGCCAACACACCACACACACGCACTGTAGGAACACTATGATCAGAATTATCAAGAGAATGCACACACACACAGCACACACAGTATTTACAGGGCACCAACCCCAACCTTCATTACTCAATATCAAGTACACAGGAAGCCTGAGAATCCACACGAATTTCTCAAAGCCAAAACAATACACTCTCTATACTGTTGACAACCCCAACAGCCTAGGATAATATTCAGCATAAACTGCCATGGCAGTTACTACCAAGTAACTGCCCCATTTCCTGGACTTGCTGCCACATGTAGTCTGACTTAGGACACCTTTGCTGCTGCTGCCTTACACGTTTCCAGCCCTTGCATTGCATATCTGAAGCACCCACAATGCTAGGAAACGTTGGTGACTGCCACCAACTGCTGCTGCACACACAGCACATGCCAGCCCAACACTCGGCATCTCATCATGGGTCTTCTGCCCATGTTCCAGCAGCCCACATGTGATGCCCATCACGTTTTAGAAGCCTTGGCCCTCTACCCAAGCCCTTCCTTATCAGCATCACAGCCCACATATCATGTCCATCAGCAGCACACTAAGCAACTGCCATCAGCCCACTCACATCAGTCCATACATTCAGCCAGCACCAACCAGCCCAATGTCTTGCACAGCATATCATCAACATCAGCAGCCCAGCACTGCCTTGCACACAAGCCACCAAGCCCACATACGAAGCAACCAATAACCAAGCCATCATGCCATGCACTACCACGTAGGGTCAGCACCACCTGCTGCTGCCCATCATCAACAAACCGTTGCTGCCCACCATGGCCCTCCTCTGCCATGGCCTTAGGGCATCATGTGGAGCAAGGTGCCTCCATATGCTGCCCCTCATCATGCTCATCAAACTGATCCCAGCAGGAGGACTGGGCTTGTCCCCCTCAAAGAGCACTTAGGAGCTTCACTAGATAGGCATGAGGAGCCATTGGTGTCTTGAGAAAACATTGAGCCATGTGACTAGCCTGATGTTGTCCAAGCACTCCACTTCCTCATGCCATCATCAGCAACTTGCAAAGCTCCTAACAAACCACCCCCACCAGAAGAAGCCGACGTCCTCGTCGGGAGGGTATCCTCAAATGCCTTCACCTCTTTCTCAAACTGCCACAATGTTGATGCTTTCTCCCAACTTGCCTCTGATTCAGCCACCCCTTTCCACTTCACTAAGTAGTAAGTTATCATATTTCCTCCCTTTCGATAACCTGTCACCTTCTTATCAAGAATTCTGTCCACTTCCTTGTCGAACTGAACCATGACAGTAGGCGGGGCACGCCTTGCCTCATTCCTAGCAGGCTCTTCTGCATCACCATGATAAGGCTTCAAGAAGCTAACATGGATCGTTGGGTGAATCTGCAACCTTTCTGGCAGCTTTAACTTGTAAGCCACAGCACCAACCCTTTTTACTATCTCAAATGGACCATCATATTTCGGGATTAAACCTCTGTGAATTTGCTCATTTCGAAACTTCCTCCAAATCTGTGGTGTCAGTTTCAACAGCACTTTGTCCCCCACTTGGAACTCAAGAGGTCTTCTCCTTTTATCAGCATACTTCTTTATTCTTCTTTGTGCTTTCAACAAGCTGTCTTGTGCCTCCTGCATCAGCTCTTGCTTGTTTACAGCAAATCTGTATGCTGCAGGACATCTACCCCCTGATTGTTGCTTAGCAATTTCGTGAGGTGTGAGAGGCTGCTGCCCCATAGCCAACTCAAAGGGACTCATACCCGTTGATGCAGACTTGTGCAGATTATAAGCAAACTGCGCAAAATCCAGCAAGTCTAGCCAATTCCTCTGGCTGGCAGTCACATAATGCCTCAAATAATCCTCCAACACAGCATTTATCCTTTCTGTTTGCCCATCCGTTTGTGGGTGATTTGCAATAGAAAACTTCAATTCAGAACCCATCAAACCAAACAGAACAGTCCAAAATCGACCAGTAAACCTAGAGTCTCGATCACTTACAATATCTTCAGGCAACCCAAAGTATTTCACCACATTCTTATAGAACAAATCAGTAGCCACCTCTGCTATACATGTACTCGGTGCAGCCATAAAAACAGCATACTTTGAGAATCTATCAACCACTACAAACACTGAACCCATCCCCTTAGCTTTTGGCAAACCAGTAATAAAATCCATTGAAACTGAAACCCATGGACTTTTTGGTATGGGAAGAGGTTGTAGCAAACCTGCTTCCTTTTGAGTTAAACCTTTGTCTTGTTGACAAACTAGATAGGTTTTCACATACAACTCAACATTTAACTCCATTTTAGGCCAAAAATAAGAACGGGACAATAAAGCATACATCCTATCCTTACCCGGATGTCCTGCCCACTGTGGATCATGAGTTTCTTTCAGCAACTCCCTTCGGATCTTTCCACTTGGTACAAACAGCTTGCCACCCTTGGCATACAGCAACCCATCTTCCAGCCAATAACGCCTCACAAGGCCTGCAGTCACATCCTGCACCAGCTTTTGATAAGTAGCATCAAGCTTAGCACTCTCCCTGATCCTATCCACAAAATATGACTCCACTCTAGTCAAGGCAGCCACATGCTCTTGCACTTGTTTACGACTAAGTGCATCAGCTACTTCATTGTGCTTGCCTGGTTTGTGCTCCCACACAAAATCATATTCTTGCAGTAACTCTTGCCACCTAGCTTGCTTTGGTGACAACTTCTTTTGTGTGTTAAAGAAGGTATTAGCCACATTGTCTGTTTTCACCACAAACCTTGGTCCTAGCAGATACACACGCCATGCCAATAAACAATGGATCACTGCAATCATCTCCTTTTCATGGGCTGAACACTTCTGTTCTGCCTCATTTAACTTCCTGCTCTCATATGCAACAGGATGCTTTTCTTGCACTAGAACACTGCCAATTGCTTTGTCAGAAGCATCAGTATGGACTTCAAAGGGTAACCCAAATTCTAGCAGACGCAGCACAGGTTCACCGGATACAGCCACCTTCAACTTGTCAGACGCTTCTTAACATGCATCTGTCCACACCCATTTCTTGTCCTTCTTCAGCAAATCTGTGAGAGGAGCAACCTTCTTGGAATATCCTTGAATGAACTTTCTATAGTAATTAGCCAAACCAAGGAAAGATCTCAATTCCGTCACTTTGCTTGGTGAAGGCCAATCAAGGATAGCTTGCACCTTCCCCTCATCCATCATCACCATGCCTTTGCTGATTCTATGCCCCAGAAACATAATCTCTTACTGGGAAAACTCACACTTCTCTTTCTTAACAAACAACTGATGTTCCCTCAGTTTGGACAGCACCTTCCTAAGGTGTTCCAAGTGATCCTCCAAGGATTCACTATAAATCACTATGTCATCCAAATAAACCACAACAAAGCGATCCACATACTCATAAAAGACATCATTCATCAAATTACAGAATGTAGCAGGGGCATTCGTTAAACCAAAAGGCATAACTAAAAACTCATAAGAACCATACCGGGTCACACAAGTAGTCTTAGGCTCATCCCCTTCAACAATTCTCACTTGCCAATATCCTGATCTCAAGTCCAACTTTGTGAAGTACACAGCTTTGCTCAATCTGTCAAAGAGGTCTTGAATCAAAGGAACTGGATACTTATTCTTCACAGTCACTTTGTTCAAGGCTCTATAATCCACACACATCCGCAATGAGCCATCATGCTTCTTCTGGAACAACACAGGAGCACCATAAGGAGCCTTGGAGGGCTGAATGTAACCTGCATCAAGCAATTCTGTCAACTGCTTCCTCATTTCAACCAACTCCATTGGGGACATTCTATAAGGAGCCTTCGAGGGAGGCTTTGATCCAAGAACCAATTTGATTCTATGATCAACAGCACGCCTTGGTGGAAGGGTCTTAGGTAGTTCTGGGGGCATCACATCAACAAACTCCCCCAACAATCCATCCACAGCATCTGGAACTTCAACATACTTGTCCCGCTTCATCTCAATCAGTGCAGCCAAGTAAGTTATCTCACCCTTCTTCAGCCCATGCTCAACCTGCATGGCTGAAACCATAGGTCCTTTCCCCTTGCTAGTCTTGCTATTTCCTGCCCCACGCCTCACAGGAACATAGCATGGCTGCTTATGGGTTTGGGAAGGTGCTAGGCACCCAAGCAGTGTGTCGGCCACCACTAGACCATTTTAAATAAAGAAATTAGGATAAATTACAAAGTTGGTCCCTATCATTTACACCATATCTCAATTTAGTTTCTAATTTTTCAATTGTGTCAATTTCGTTCTCAATTTTTCAATGTCGTGTCGATTTAATCCATGCCATTATCTCTTAGATGAAAATTGTTGACATGGTAAATGGCCCAAATAAACATAAATAAAAATTGCCACTTCAATGGACACTTGTACTACCACATCATCTGACAACCAAAATCTCTTACTCAACTCCATCTGCTTTCCCCCTTTCTTGCTAGTCACCACTAACCAAACCCATCTCCATCTCCTCTCCCTCATCCTCTAAGAAGTTGCAAACACCAGCAAGTTCAACTTAAGAATAATTGATTGAAATATTTATCTTATGTTACCTAGAAAAGATATAGAAGTCATGTCGGTCCTTCCAAAGTGAGAAAGTATGGAACTTTTGAAGTTTGGGACAACATAAGACTTTCACCATATCCTAATATTCCCACCAGATCCTAAAATCAACCATATGTATAACAAATGAAATAAAACCCAAAACACATAACCTAGTGGGTTCAGTAAAAACAATGGAAGAGTTCCTAAGTCTATAACTATGGATACCGCCATAGCCAAATTTGCTTTATCATTTTGTGTAAGGTTGAATTTAATCAACCATGTGTTGGCTTTATTCCGTGACAACTTTGCTTGTAATACAGCACTTAGAAATCCTGTATTTAGGTGGGAATCATGTAAGGGTAGTGTGTGAGAGAGTGTAAAGAAATGCTCAAGACAGTGCAGTGAAGCAGAGACTCGCGGCTAGGACTCGCGGGAGGCTCGTGGCTTGCAAGCCGCCAAAAGTTGCACACGCACAGAGCGTGCAGGGGAGCTGAACAGTCATGCCAGCTGGAGCACTACAGGACAAAAATCCAAACTGGCCATTTAGTTAGCTCGCGGCTTGAACTCGCGACTCAGTCAAGTCGCGAGATCAAGTCGCCAGCCAGCCCTGTTTTGGAAAAACTGACTCTTTACATTCCATTCTCACACCAGTATAAATACCCATCATTCCCACAAAATATGGGTGGCCATTCAGAAAGAAAAACCCTAAGAGAGGTTTCTTCAAAACACCCACCCAATTAGAGAGAGCTACTCATTCTTGGAAAGAAATCTTTGTAGTCTCTTCTCATTCCCTCTCTCATTGTCATACCTATTGAGAGGAGATTTCTATCCAAACACTACCCACGCCTATTTAGAGTGTTGAGTGTTTTTGGAGCTTTGGGAAGCATTGGAAGATGCCAAGGATGGCGGATGCTATGGATTATAGCGGAATCCGGTAAGCTAGAAAAGAAAAAGGTTCGGCGCAACCTCGTTGGAGCAAGAAGCTTGGAGGGCTTAGGTACATCGGGTAGATTAGGCTTGGAGGGTCTTTTGCTGTTCATGTATCCCAACTACATTTTCTAGTGGATTATTGACCGCTTGGAGGGCGGCGGAGAGGTTTTACGCCGAGGGCTTCGGTTTCCTCTTCGATAACACATCGTGTGTTGTCCTTGTGTTTGCATCTCTCTTCTCTTTATCTTTGCCTTTTATTTTCTGCTGTAGATGTGTTTTTAATTGGCTTAGATTGTTTACCAATTCTGTTGATAACTTTTGTTCATTTTCCGCACACTAGTTGTTTGTCATAAAGCTTGAATTGGTTATTTTGTTTTTGGGGGTCTAAACGTTCAAGGGTGTTTTATACCATATTTGAACTTTCATTTTGTTTTAATAACAGAAATCTACTAAGTGCTCTGCAGTTAGCTTGTAAGGTAGATTTCCTTTCAATTGTTCCCTTCTTTGGTTGGTGGAGACTAACGAGAGAGGGGGAAAGGTTTTTGTTGACATGGGAAATAAATAATTTTTTTTGGCCGTTTGCCACATCAAAATTTTTCATCCAGTAGATAACGGCCGGGACTAAATTGATACGACACTGAAAGGTTAGAGACCAAATTGACACAATTGAAAGGTCAAGAACCAAATTGAAATATGATGTAAAAGATAGAGACCAACTTTGTAATTTACCCAAGAAATTATTAATGCAGCCCTACCCCAATAATGCATTTATTCACATTAAGTAAAACGCACACAAGGCATATATTCAAATGAGTAATACTACAGCCACAAATTATTTTAGAACATTTTACAAAATGTTGATGTGATTAACATCTTATTGGTTTTCATCTAGGTCTACCATTAATATCACATTTTCATTTACCAATAATTACTCATCACATCAGTAGTTTGTAAAATTTTTTGTAAAATTGTTTATATCTCTAGCATTATTCTATTCAAAAATCACATCACAAACACAAAAGGAAATTGATTTGAAATTCAAATTAAATTAGATTCAACCAAATTAGAAAACGACCAATCAAATCAAAGATGTCAGGTTTCATTCTTGACCTATTACGGAAATGTTTATAAACAAATCATAGAAAATAAGTAATTGTCATTTATTAACTCAATTCTAGAAATTTAAAATCAAACAAGTCCCAGAATCTATAGAAAACAATCAATTTAATAAAGACACGATGTTCTGCTCATCCTATGTGTCAGCTGTGTATGCATCCTGCTTACAAAAAAATGAAATCTTACATTTTCATATTGAATTAACTGAAAATGTAACACATAAACTAAAAAAAAAAAAAAAAAAAAAAAAACACTAACGAATAAATATGATGAACTCATGGTCAGATTAAAACATATCAAGAAAGGCCATGATCATCACATAAATGAAACAAACATTCAAATAAAATACATCAACAAATTCATGCGGATCGCATTTAACAAAGTAAGAATATCGTTGAAGGGAAAACTTACCACGTCTATGGATCACGGATTTGAAGCTTTTAACCGATCCCTCAGTACCTACAACAACAAAATGAGATTAAGAATACAACAACAAAATGAGATTAAGAATGCAAGGAAATGGAAGAACTCTTTAGATTTTCGCAAATCATTACTCAAGAATAAAAAGATTATTAAAAGAGGTTTAGGAAAACAAGACTGAAAACCACTTTCTATCCATAGGATTACTCCAGTGATTTTCAAAGCCTAAAAATTTGCTAGTTTTGTGTGCTAGTGAGATAGAGAGATAAGAGAAAAGTAAGAGAGAGATCTAGAAGAATGATAGCCTAAAGTGTGACACCCCAACTCTTCATTGGCAATATATTGTCTTTTTTGGGAGTGACACAAAGTCTCTTCCTCAAGGTTTTAAAAGGCCTCTTGCCAATTAGAGTTCAAGGTTCTTAGATAAGGCTAATAACCTCTTCTTACCTAGGCAATGTGGGACTAAGTCAAGATTTGGTTTTTCCTCACTTTGCCCCATTTAAAAGGTTATTAAATAAGAGGTAAAATGGATGAGACATAGATCGAACTCAGGAATTCTTGTTCTGATACTATGTTAAATTACTGATTGTCCTCGAAGTTTAAACTATTAAGATATGGTAAATTTTAATCATTTAACCATATATACTTCTAACATATATTACTAACTATACTTTTGCACGCCATATATGTACATGCACCATAAAAAAGCCTATGAAAAGTTGAAAACAAGCGAGGTGCTTGGAAAACCAAAATAATGCAAAGATTGTAAAGAAGCCCCCAAAATTTTGAAGAACCAAAAGAGATAATGAGAGAGATATTCCTGGCAGTGGAAAGAAGATAAAATAGGCAAAGAAGAAAGAAAAAAGAATTAAGCTATAGGCGTTGGGCACGACTCTATCTCAATTGAAACAGAGAAAACCTAAGATTTTATTTTCTGAATCTGGCAATGTACAAAGTGTTATGTTATTTCAAAATTTATATTAAATGGCATTGGATATAGTTTTTTCATTTATTTATAATATTTAATTTGAATCATGGGATAAATCCATTTAAAATGAGGTGAGAGAGAGAGAGAGAGAGATTGGTAGTGTTAGCGGAAAGAAATAAGTCAAGAATAAGAGAAAGAAGAAATAGATACAGGAGAGGGAAGAGGTTAAAAAAAATATATTGTTTAGAACTTTTTTGAAATGGTTGGAACACTTAATACTAAATATGGTAAGCCTCTAGCTCCAACTCACCCAAATGGTGCGATGGTGAAAATATTAATTTATATTGAGATTGTTGGATATTGAAATATATCCTTCTCATAGAGGAATTGAATTAGTGAACTTACTACCAAGAGAGGTTTCCAATTGAGATATGGAAGGTTCAAATCCCTCCTCTTGACTATCAAATTATTAAAAAATAAAAAATAAAAATCAGTGAACTTACCATTGAGAAAAGGGCTTGAATCGTTTGATGATAGAACAAAAATGGACGGTGGCACACTAGGGCCGGGAAGAAACTCCCACTTACCGGTCCAAAATCGGCATCCAGTGTCATTAGGAAACCAAGAAGTAAAAGCCACGCAACCACAGTTGTTCCAGCAAATTGCTCTGCAGTCACTGATGCCAAGACTCGAATTATAGTTGGCTGAAAAGTCTCCAGCTACTAAAAACCCAGTTCTAAGATCGAATATGTCACCCTGATGCCTACACACTGGTTGCTTCCATCTCTGACACCCTCCATTAGTGTTATAACCATAACAATTATCAGCTCGAGCAATATCTTGTCCTTTTAAATCCTTTAGTTGCCCCATGGTTGTAAGCAACCATTCTGACCTCTGGCTTTGATTGCTATTAACGTAGGTGAAGGAATCTTCATAT
This sequence comes from Quercus robur, assembly GCF_932294415.1. Taxonomy (NCBI): domain Eukaryota; kingdom Viridiplantae; phylum Streptophyta; class Magnoliopsida; order Fagales; family Fagaceae; genus Quercus; species Quercus robur. The sequence goes on from NC_065537.1 coordinate 11,206,811, forward strand.
TCATTTGAAACAATGATGAAGTCATACATAGATGTTACCTCTGGTGAAATATTCCTAAATGTCTTACCTCTCAAGACTCCACTTGTCCAATAAACCACCCCATGTTGCTTAATGATCAATTGGCATCCCTTGGGGTCCCATTCAAGAGCCAAAGGCCCTGGAACTGGGATTTCATCAGTTAACCATGATGTGAGTGACCAAGTTTGGCCAGTTTTGTGCCTGATCCCTAATTTCATTCCAGGCAAAAGTGTGTCGGCAGGATAATCAAAACTTTGCCATAAGACCCTTTTAATTGATCCGTTTGATTGAACTTCTTTTAATATAAAATTGCCTGAATCCAATAGAGTAGCAACAGTATTTTTGGTAGGTTGAGGAGGAGAGTATAAAACTATAGGATCCCCACCTTTTTGTACAATTTTCAATGTTCCATTGTTGTCCAAGGTAAGCATGCCCGAATTGTTAACAATTGGTCTGTCTCGACTGCCAAACCATACGAAAAGATTAAAAGGAAGAATTTGATCAGCCTCAGCCATCTTTGATATTGCTAAGTAGGTGTCGGTAGTGGTAGTAGTACTATCGATCCGGTGGAAGAACCCCAAAGCGAATGTCCCTTTTTCAGAAACTATGTAAGTTGAGGAATTGAGCGTATCACCAGGATTAATACTGTTACCCGCAGATGATATGCCCGTAGATGATACATGTACCCACTGTGCATCATGAGGAGTCCACATGCATGGGAAGAAGAGCAAGAAAACTAATTTGAAAAACTGTACGACGTTGGTATCCATGGTTAATACCACTGAAGTTTTCACAAGGCTACTACTTGAATGTCTAGGAAGACTTGAGGAGTAATTGGATCAATACAGTAGGCAATTTTAAAGAATGAAAGAAAATTTCTCACTGGTGTAATGATGTAATCATGGGTAAAATGTACAATAAATTTAGAGTCATGAGTAATGATGAACCAAAAATCTGTGGTCGACATTATACATAGATCATCATTCACCCAGAGAATACGTTACGCATTTATTACGCACATTGACGACGAAACGTAACGGATGGAGCAACGGTCACATAATGAGCTGTGATCTCCAAACAAAGATTTTGTAATGAACTAGCCGTTGAGCATAAATGCGGCAATTCATTGCCCATTAATGAGGCACATAACTATAAAAGAGAAGACAATAGAAGTTAAAAGTACACACAAATACTTTACGAAATCACTCTCAATTTATTTTCTCTCTAGAATCTTTTTCCCTTACTAACTTAAGCATCGGACGCGGTTTGGCTAATGCCACATTGGCGTGTTACTTTTTCCCTCAGTTCATTTCGTAGGATTCTCACCTACAGAGACGACCCCATTCACAATATCGTCCATCCGTTACGACGAGGAGCTTAACCGTTAATATTTTGCTTCAACAAGTAATAAGTTGTAAATTAAAGATGATAAAGTGATGTCAATAATGAGTTCAAGATGAGAATCAATAAATATTTGCCAAGTCAATTATAAAAAAAATGTTGTCTTTAAAATGTGTGAACGTAACTCACAATGAGTCAATGATTATGTGTGAAATAATTACCCTTGATGCAATGTAATGAACGACAGATAATAAACTTGTCAATTCAAGTGTCGCCAGTGAATGGATCGGTTGAGTCGGTGGCTTTATTTGGTCAATATTACTTGAACGTGTCTTGGAAGTAGTCTTAACTCCTTGTGCTAGACGTGAAAGACTTGCAAATAAAGTCCTAGTGGGTTTAGGACTTGTTGTAGCCGACTTAGCCTATTGTATATATACTATTTGATGTGCCGCAATAGTATATTGAGTGAGAAAGAGTTGTATTATAAGACTAGTGCAAATACAATAAAGTGCTCTATTCTTTGTGTGAGAGAGCCAAAAGTTAAGGGTGTATTTGGGGATTGGGTCTAAATCCTTGTGTTTATTATTTTTCTTCTCTTCTTTAATCTTGCGTTAGTGGGTGTATTTTCACAACAAGATTAATAATTATGTGTGAAATATGATCTCATTCACTACGGTATGTTTAGGTAAAGAATTTTTAGGCAAGTTTTGTTCATCTTAGAACACTCCCATCAATGCTTATATAATAGAAAAATTACCACATTTTAGTCAATTAAGCACAAAATTCACTCATATCAAGGCATGCGAAATTGTGTAAAAATACATAGTTGATTTTTATTCTTTGTTTACGTATCCTAGGAATGAAAAAGATAATGAATGATAGTTATTATGTGTGAATACAAATGAACAATTTTTAAAAATTGATATTTTAATGAAATATAGTCTAAAATAAATAATTTAATGTGAGATGTTTTGAAAAGTGAGTATGTAAAATAAAAAAATAAAAAAGAATAAAAAAAGTATGTTCTTATGTTAAAATAGACATAAACTTTTTAAAATTTTAATATGAAAATTTCATAGATTGGGGAAGGAGATAGATTTTTCAAATTTAAGCCAGGATTTGTGTGGTTCACTGATTTAGCATCTCCTAGGGTATAGAATTTTTAGGCAGGATTTAGTCAATCTTGGAAATTTCCTGGTTTAGGAGAATGAGAGAGAGTTTTTAAATTTAATCAGGATTTGTGGGCTCCAAATCCCAATTAATTATTCCACCCAATGAGGCATCATTTCCCAATTTCAAACAAACAGCACGTCTACCAATACCATACACTGATTTTTGAAATTTAAGCCAGGATTTGTGGTTCACTGATTTAGCGTCTCTTAGGGTATAGAATTTCTAGGCAGCATTTAGTCAATCTTGGAAATTTCCTGGTTTAGGAGAATGAGAGAGACTTTTTAAATTTAATCAGGAATTGTGGGCTCCAAATCCCAATTAATTATTCACCTAATGAGGCATCATTTCCCAATTTCAAACAAACAGCACGTCCACCAACACCATCACACTGGGTTCCAATCTCACTTTCATCATAGAAAATGATTGACAAAAATCTGTGAATTGAGTTTCAAAGAAGAAACAATTTGTGGGGCTTTTGAGTTTTGTGGTCTGCTGGGAGGCCGTAATCGTCAACTTCATGGAAATGACTTGGGACTATAAATGCATGTCGGTCCCATGGAAGCGCTGCAAGTGGGATTGCATTGTCTTCCGTATTGACTTCGTCGTTTGCAAGCTACTCCGTCACATCATGGTTTCTATGCAAAATTTGTTTCTGTGTTGGGTTCTTTTTATTGCAGGAAAAATGAAAAGTTGCAAATTTTTGTTTCTCTATCGTCTTTGATCAAGAGAGATTAGGGGCTATTTGGCACTATTGTTTAAACAATAATTTTCAGTGTTTAAACAACAATAACATTTTTTATGTGTATTTTTATAACACTCAAACATATATTTTCACAATATTGAAAACTGAATAACATTACTTAAACACTGCTCTCAAATGAGCCCACTGCTTTGAGATTTCTGGCTGATAATCAAGTGAGAACTTTGCCAACGTCTATTATGGCTAGGCTGTGGTAAAACTGACATGAATGCATCATAACCCTTGATATTTGACACACAAATTACTTATTGCTGGATCAATTAGCGTATCCCTTCAACAGCTTGCGATAAATCCCATGCTTGAAGAAAAGTTTAGGGTCAATTAGAATGTTTGAAACACACGATCAAAATATACATAATCCATAATTCAGGCTTTCTTGATGTACATATTCTACTAGATTGAGAGCATGGACAACATGTTGGAAGTTGTTTCCTCTTCTGCTAATGATTTCAAGCATTAATGGAATGTGATAATGTACAAAAATCGTTAGTGAGTTGATCGTCCACACATGTGCTAATAGGTGTACTAGAAGAACAAAAGAGAATAACCAATCAGAGAGCGCTAGTGGAGTGCTAGCCAAAAACCCCTCAAAGGTTAAGTTAGTGGTAAAAGAATCTCCAAAAACTTAGGAGTGCAAGAGTTAGGGAGAATTCACATACCTTAAGAATGTTTGGGTTTGTGGTTTATATAGTAGTGGAGAGCTGACTCAAATCCCTTTATACGGGCAAATTTCCTTATAAAGAGAAGGATCCCAAGATATTTGGGATCACCTTCCCATATATAAGAGATCTGATTGTGTGGTAGGATCGTTGTTCGTGATGTGCAAGTAATTTCCATGAAAGGACATATGAGTGGACCCCACGCAAATTCCATGGGAAACCCTAAGGTGATGGGTCGTCAGGATTGGGGGTTGGATCATCAACCTGACCAAACGGCCCATGGGGTAGGTCATCCCTTTAAGATCAGTTCGGGTGTAAGGCTGATGATCATACAGGGAAGGTTTGGCACACAAGGAAGGTTTAACACCCCGTGTTGATCAATAAAAACTTATCCTCATCAGCTGCCCCCTACTCCATGAGTCGTCGGGCTAGGGTGAAGCAATGAGTGATCATACAACGTTAGTCCATATGGGTTCGAACGACAACTTGTCCAGTCATTCTAGGCTTAAGTCTATGTCAGAGGATTCCTTGGTTTCTAATAAGGAGTCAGCGTCCGATCCTCCTTCTGAGGAAGCTAGTCCCTCGGGGCGACATCCTAGCAAGGTTATCCTTCTTGACAACTGGTCAATTCATGATTTTCTAACTGATATGAGTGACGAAGTTTTCAGCAGGTTGAGGCCTCGCTTCCAAATCCCCAACGATGTGCCCATTAGGAAGGGCGATATAAGGGAGAAGTGTTACACTGGGCGGTCGTCAGATGTGGGCTTTTATGAGATTGCCTTCATAGTCAAGCTTAGTTTGCCCTTATCCTCCCTGCATCGTTGGTTGGCCACTTACATGGGCATATATGTTAGTCAGATTGCCCCCAATGCTTGGAGGATATTTATTGTGGTCAAGGTGCTATAGGGTCAGCTTAGTAGGGTTCATCGGTCCCTAACTTTAGAGAAGTTCTTCTATTGTTACAAACCCCAAAAGGTCCCTCGATCTAAGGGCTTTTACAATTTTGTGTGTCATTGGGCTGACAACTAGATCGAGTTTCAAGAGTTTGTAAGTGCTTTTGCTTGTCGCTTTTAATTTTTTTTTAGTTTGAAGCTCCCACTTTCTAACCTATTTATCGATTTCAGAGATGGATTCCTTGATGAAAAAACAAGCTGCAAAGAACAGGCAAGAGGAGAATAAGAAGGCTATTGTATTGAGGGCTCAAGGTGGGGGATCATCAGCCCTGCCCCCTCATACATCTAAAAAAAGGAAGTACTCTTCCGATCTTCAATCATTGGTTAAAGGTACTAGTGTTTCCTCCACCCATCCAGAGATACACAAGGTTGTTGCCGACGCTCCTCACCATGGGGTTCAGAAAGGTCTAATGACTTCCCAAGGCCCTATCGCCCCTTTTCCTCTTCCTTTGTTGGTGAAGGATAAGGAGTATGCGGTGGACACTACCCGTTCCATCGTCTGGGATGCTGATCCGGATGAGTGCTTAGAGCATGAGACTAACCCTTTGGGTGACTTTGGTCTCCATGACATGATGAGGGTATGTTGTATTTTCATTCCATTCATCCCCTTTTCAAGTACTTTCATCCCTTTTCGGCCCTTTTATTTTATTCGTCTCTTTTTGACATAGATTCGTCCCTTTTCTATCAAGGTTTGGTAAGGATGCGAGCTTTGCAAATCCACTATGCTTCTCGTGAGGCGTCGATTAAGCACCTAAAGGATCGTCTAGAGTCCAAAGCAGATGCTGTGAAGAAGTTCAAGAAATCTTCTCAGACCTGCGGCTAGGAGGTGATTAGTCTGAAGGCCAAGCTTAGTGGGATGACTCACCAGACCGATAAGCTGATGAAAGAGAATGGAAATTTGAAGTCTAAGGTGGCTACACTTCATGAGCACATGGAAAAAGTGAAGGAAAAGGCCATTAAGTTGTACCAAGTGTCCCAACCATATATCAATGAAATGAAGGGTTACTATGGGGAAGGCTTTGAGGACTTCCGCAGGCAAGCTGTCCTTATGTTCCTAGATTTGTGCTTCTCTCAAATCCAGATCAAGCTTAGTGCCCCAATGACTCCAGTTGTCGAGCCTATTCCTGACGACATGGGGACTGATGATGAGGTGCTGGTGACCGATGGACCTAGCGATGTGGTTGACGACCTCATAAACCTTCAAGAGCAAGCCAATAAACCCCCCGCAGATCCTTAGAAAAAGTTTTTTTTTTTTCCAGTATTTTTTCTTCTTTTTTAGTCTTCAGTTTGTAACTTAAAAACAATGATGGTGCCTTGTTTTGGGCTTAAGTTACTATTTCCCTTTGTTTTGGTTTGACACATGCATCTTTTAGTAATTTCATAACATGTTCTGTTTACTTTGTAGTGATTTTTCTTTTGCGTTTTGTATGCAAGTGTTTATAGTCGTTGGTTTTCCTTATATCAAATTAGTGTTTGTTTACTCGTCAGTTTAGAGGGGTTGTCTTAGAGTGTTGAGCACTTAAGAAAGTCATGATTCATTGGTTACTCCAATCCAACCCCCTTTTATTTGAGTCATCGATTTACCTTTTGGGTAGGGTTTAGAACTTACATAGATTAAGTGTTCGAGGACTTCCTTGATCGTTGGTTTTATCCTTTGGGTAGGACTTTGAGTTTTGATAAGGATCAGATGCTTGAGGGTATCCTTGATCGTCGGTCTATCCCGTAGGTAGGACTTAGGATTTGAATGCCACCACTCTTCCATTTAGGCTCTATACCTCTTTGACAGACTTTGAATGGCTCATCTCTAGGATTGCTTGGATCTTATCGAGGTTGGCTTTGACACCTCGTTGGGATACCATGAAGCCAAGGAACTTTCTCGATGATACTTCAAATACACATTTGTTGGGATTAAGCTTCACACCATAGAGGCGAATAGTTTAGAACGTCTCCCTAAGATCATTCAAGTAGTGTTCCTCTTCCTTTCTTTTTACTAACATATCATCCATGTATACCTCAACATTCTGTTCAATCTGTCGAAAGGATATCTTGTTAACGAGCCATTGGTATGTTGCCCCTACATTCTTTAATCCGAATGGCACGACCTTGTAGCAGAAAAGGCCTTGGCTTGTGACGAACGACGTCTGATAGGCCAAAAACAAATTGACCCCTTTGTGATAAATTAACCAATTAATTTAGCCAAGTGAATTAATTAAGTTAATTAACATGCAAACGCGTGGTAGAAAAAAAAATCACCAATAAACTAAGTATGCAGCGGAAAATAAATTGGCACGGTGATTTGTTTACAAATAGGGAAAACCTATATGGCAAAAACCCCACCGGGTGATTTTCAGATCACCAATCTCAAAATTCCACTATTATCACAACAAGCGGTTACAAGTAAAGAAATCTCAGTACCTTATACCAACCTACAGTTGAACTCTTATCCCAATACCCAATTGGACTTGTTCTGTAGTGACAATTTCTCCTTTCGATGCACAGCTCCCAAGTACATGACTAACCAATTGCGCGGATTCCAGTACGCGACTTCAATCACCAACTAGAGAAGGTTGTTGGCTGCAAAGTTCTTCAGTTCATTACAACAATGAAGATCAAGAAGATGCTTGGTCACAAAACCCTATGGTGCACATATATAGCAACTTCTTCAAGAATGATGAACTAGGGCAAATTTTGTCTCCGGTCACAATTTGCTTGAACAAACTTTGCTCAAACAAACTTTACTCAACACTCGTGCAACTTGTGAACTCTTTGACGGCCCTTAAAATAATCATTTTATATGTCTAGGGTTGTGAGAAAAGAAGGCCCAAAGACACATTCATGGATCCCAAGAAAACAGAACTGAAAATATGTTTTTCTTAAACCTCGACATATAGGAGCTATCGAGCAGCTGTCGAGAAGGTGTCGAGCACACAGGCTAAACAACTTCTCAAACTTTGACACATGCTAGCTGTCGAGCTTTAATGAACTTGCACTTCTCAGCTTGTTTCCTGGACAGACTTGATGACTTCAACATTTGATCTTGAAACATAGTTTCTTGAAGTATTAAAAACACCTAGATCTACCCAATTACAAATAAAGTGCGTTTTGTCAAAGGATTAGCCAATTACATAAAATAGTGACATATGTTCCTAACATGTGAATCACATATGTCCTAACAACGTCTTCTCTTGATCAAACTCCACAAGCTTGATCTGGTTGCAACTAGACAAAGGATGCATGAAGCTCAACAATTGGTTTTAGCCAACGAGTCTACAAGGAGGTCAATTCGTGGGAAAGGGTAGCTGTTCTTCGGACAGGCTTTGTTTAGGTCGGTGAAATCCACGCACATCGTCCACTTCCCATTTGCCTTCTTAACCATTAACATATTAGCCAACCATTCAGGATAGTAGACTTCTCTAATGAAGCCAACGTCCAACAGCTTATGAACTTCTTCGGCTATGGCCTTGTCCTTTTCCTATGTAATGGCCCTCTTTCTTTGTCAGATAGGTGGAAAGTATAGGGAGACGTTGAGCTGATGAAGTATGATCTTTGGATTGATCCCGGGCATATCCTCATGGCTCCAAACAAAGATGTCCAGGTTGTCCCGTAGGAAAAGGATCAGCCCGTTTAAGACCGAAGGGCTTGCTTACGTGCTAATGCGAGTGATCCTATCTGTGTGTTCTTCATCCAGGGAGATGGTTTCCAATCCCTCCGTTAGTTCTACATTCACTCGTCGTTCCTCAATGTTCATGGTAGTCATTTGTTCATCCATCTCCAGCATGGCTATGTAGCATTCTCGAGCTGCCATCTAATCACTGTAGGCCTCTCCTATTCCATACTCTATAGGTAACTTCAATAGTAGGTGATATATGGATGTGACTGCCCTCCATACATTTAGCATTGGTCGCCCAATGATGGAATTGTAGGCCGACGAGCAATCCATTACCAAGAAGGTGACATCCTTGGTGATCTATTGGGGATAAGTGCCGATGGTGACTAGCAATGTGATGGATCCAACAGACATGAGTCGTTTCCTACCAATCCTCATATGTTGGAAGGCTGGATAGTAGAGGATGTTAGTTGAGCTTCCATTGTCGACTAAGACTTGTTGGGTATTGAAGTCTGCTATGGTCAGATTGATTACCAAGGCATCGTCATGGGGTGGTGGAGTTGTCTGGCATCCTCCTCAGTGAAGCTGATCATCAGTTCATCCATCTAAGTAAGCTTGGGTAGACGATTGGTGAGCTGGACATTTTACACCATCCATAGGTACATCTTCCTCACCTTCCTTAAGGACCCAACCATTGTGCTCCCCCTAAAGATCACTCTTATTTCTCCAAGTGGGGCCTTAGGTCGTTCCTCGACTCGTCAGTTTGGCTCTTGGTCCTTTAGTAGGTTTTCTCCTACTCTTTCTCGCCCTACGAATTGTTGCAATTTTCCTTGTCTAATGAGGGCTTCAATTTGTTGCTTTAGGTCATAGTAATCAGAGATGTCTTGACCATGGTTACAGTGGAAGCAACAGTACTTATTCCTCGGCCTTTTGATTAGGTTGCTCTTTAACTTATTGGGTCAAGTCAAGGCGAGCTCGTCCTTAATTTGCATCAGGACTTGATCAAGCGAAGCGTTAAGTGGAGTGAAGTTAGTGATTCATCCCGATAAGGGCCTTGACCTTCAATCATCCCTCCTATCACTCGTTTGAGCTGCCTTTCTTCCATTTTCCGAACGAGGATTGTCTTGCTTTTCCTTCTTCTTCGGCCCGCCTCTTCTAGCGATCACAGCATCCTCGGTGTTCATGTACTTCGTGGCTCGTTATAGCATGTCAGCCATGGTCTTTAGATCATTCTTGTAAACAAAGAAGAAGAACTTTCTGAATCAAAATCCATTGGTAAAGGCTGTGACTAGGACTTTATCATTAGCTTCGTCGATCAGTAGTGCTTCCTTATTAAACCGAGTGACATATGACTTCAAGCTCTCATCATCACACTGTTTGACATTTAAAAGGCTTGCCGAGGACCTCTTGTATCGCTGACCCCTAATGAAATGTGTGATGAAGAGCCCACTTAATTCCTTGAAGGTTGAGACGGAATTGGAGGTTATCTTGCTAAACCACACTCGGGCTTGTCCTTTGAGTGTAGTGGGGAAGGTTTCGCACATGATCTTGTCTGGGATCCCTTGCAGGTTGCATGAGAGTTTTGAACGACGTCAGGTGGTTGAGGGGGTCTTTAGACCCATCTTATTCTTCCACTAGTGGAATTTTGAACTTGGCTGGAAGGGAGAAGGATGCGATCGGTGTAGCGAAGGGAGAATCAGTACGACGGACTAGTTCATCCAAGCTAGTGGACACCTGACCCTTTAGGGAACTCATCATCATATCCATTTTCTCTTTCATCATCTGCATCTCTTGCACCATGTGCAACGTGCTGACTTCTAGCTCGGAGGGATGACTAGTATCCTGTTGGTCCCGTCTACTAATGGCATTGCTTTCTTCTTGGTCATCCCTTTCTTGGTGATCATTCGTTGGGGGACAATTGTTGTCGTGTTCATCCCTATCCTGTCCATCATTCTGATCGTTCGGCTCTGGATCATTTCGTTGCTCCAACTGTTGTTCCAACTCATGGTTTCGCTGAGTGAGTCATTCAACTATTGCGGCGAGGGTTTGTACTTGCCCTTCCAATACGTTGGGCAAGTTCTTGGTCTCTTGGTTGGTGGTGGCCATTGATCGTGTTAGGACCATACAACTCTTTGTCCTTGAAATGGCAATATGACTTATCACTCGTTCCCATAGATGGTGCAAACTGATGATGCACAAAAATTGACAGTGAGTTGATCATCCACATATGTTCCAATAGGTGTACCTGAAGAACAAAAGAGAAGAACCAATCAGAGAGTACCAGTGGGGTGTCGGTCAAAGACCCTCTAAAGGTTAAGTCAGTGATAGAAGAATCTCCAAGAACTCAAGAGTACAAGGACTAGGGAGAATTCACGTACCTCAAGAACGTTTGGGTTTATGGTTTATATAGTAGTGGAGAGCTTACCCGAATCCTTTGATACAAGGATCCCAAGATATTTGGTATCACCTTCCCATATATAAGAGATCTGATTATGTAGTAGGATTTTTGGTCGTGATGTGGAAATAATTTCCATGTAAAGACATATGAGTGGACCCCACGCAAGTTCCATAGGAAACCCTAAGGTGATGGGTCATCAGGATTGGGGGATGGATCGTTAACCCAACCTGACGGTCCATGGGGTCGGTCATCCCTTTAGGATCAATTTGGGTATAAGGCCGATGATTAGACAGGGAAGTTCGACACACGATGAAGGTTCGACACCTTGTGTCATTCAATCAAAAATTATCCTCATCAGAATGTTTGGTTGGGTTGATTTTGGGGAGGATGGAAAAAGAGGAGTGGAAAGTACGTGAGAAAATGGGTGGGAGAGGTATTTGGTTGGAAGAGAGAGAGAGAAAAATGGTAAGGCCCACTGTATTTTCTCTGACTCACCAAAACTCAATCTCCTCAAATAAGTAAAAGTAAAAGTGGGACTAAAAATTTTGGACTAAAATGCTCATATCTACCAACGTGACAATGTAAAATTTTACTTTTTCTTTTTTCCTTACCAGTTGTTTCTTTTATTTTGCCCTTGCCAATGTGGACAACCTCATTGAGGTACTTATCCTCATCGTCCAAAAGATCAAATTCTTCCCCTTCAGAATGTACACCAAGTTCATCAACCAAATTGCTTAAATCATCCTTAGAATCAACTGTGGTAATTGCCATGAAAGCTGAATAGTTTCCATCACTATCACATTCTCCTTCCACATCAGAGTTTGAGCTCTCCGAGTCATTAAGGGTAGTAGCAAGCACTTTACCCTTTCCTCTCAAATAGTTTGGACATTCTTTCTTTAAATGCCTATGGCCATTGCATTCATAGCACACGATTTGTTAGGTTGATGATGAGTCTTTCCCATCCTTCTTCTTGAAGTCTGTCTTGTCATTTTGGAGGATGAGAATTTTCTTTTGCCAAACAACTTCCCATTTTTCTTCATCTTGAGAAATTTCTAGAAGTTCTTTGCAAGGAATGCCACCTCATTTTCAACATCATCTTCATCAGAAGAATCACCAATTCTCTTATTTATGGTTTTGAGAGCAAGTGATTTGCTAGACTTGTGAGGGGGCAGTCTGAGCTCATAGGTTTGAAGAGAGCCAACAAGCTCTTAAATATTGATCTATTCCAAATCTTTACTCTCCTTAATGGTGATGACCTTAGCCTAGAAACTTTCTGGTAAGGATCTTAAAATCTTCCTCACCACTTTGGTGTCTTCAGTCTTCTCTTCAAGATTAAGCTTAGGAATCACAATCTCATTGAGTCTCCCATAAAAGAAATCAAATGACTCATCATCACTCATTTTTTCTTTCTCAAATCGAGTAGTGAGCATTTGAAGCTTGGTGTCCTTAACCTTCTTGGTTCCTTCGTAAGTGATCTCAAGAATGGTCCACGCCTCTTTGGCGGTCTTCACATGAGAAATCCTGTGGAATTCATTAGTTGAAACACCATAAAAATAGCATTAATAGTGTTGTTATTAGTGTTTGACAAAACAAGAGCAGCCTTATTCCATTCGGCTTTGGCTATTGTGGGTCTCACCCACCCATTCTCAACGGAATCCCAAACGATCTTATCAATAGCACATAGAAAAGCATGCATACGTACTTTCCAAAAAACATAATGACTCCCATCAAAGTAAGGAAGTGCTTTGAGGGATTGAGATCTATCCATCTCAAATGGGGTCTTGGATCACACAAGGATATTGAAATTCGTCAAGTGTACCCTTTCTGATACCAACTAAAAGATCAGATTTGTGTGAAAACACATGAGCTTGTTTAGACCCCTAATTAAAAATTACGGCTAGATTGTTTTTACTCTAACTTAAACAAAGTGCGGAATAAGAGTAAATATGAGCAATAAGTCTACTCTAACCCATATCCAACCACAATAAACAATAAATAGCAAGCTTAAAAAGTAGGGAAGAGAGATGCAAATAAAAGAGAACACCAAGTTGTGTTATCGAAAAGGAAACTGAAGAACTTGACAAAAAACCTCTCCACGACCTTCCAAGTCGAAATCGATCCACTAGAGAATAAAGTTGGAGTACATGAATAACAAAAGACCCTTTATGCCTAGTCTACCACATGTACTTGAGCCCTCCAAGCTCCTGCTACCAACGAACTTCACAGAGTCTTGTCTTTTCTAGCTTACCGAATCCCACGATTCAGCCTAATTGCATCCGCCACTAAATGGCTCCTTCCAATGCTTCTCAATAGCACCAAAATCTCACTTAACACTCAGACTATGTGTGGTAAGTGTTTGGGCTAAGAACCTCTCAAGGATCTAGAGATGGAAAGGTAAGAGTAGAGGAAAATCACAAGAAAATGTGTAGATGATTGTGGGTATAACAATCTCTAATTAACTCTCAAGTGCATTTGTTAGGGTTTTTTCTCTGAAAAGAACTTCTTACAATTTATGGGTAATGAGAGTATATATAATGTGGATAAAGAATTTGGTAAAGCACTTTATCTTTTTTCCAAACAGAGAGTGTCACGGGTACCTCGCGGGATGGCCCTTCTCGCGAAACACTCGCAAACTTGACAGCCTACCTCGCGGGATGGCCCTTCTCGCAAAACACTCACAAACTTGACAGTCTGGCATGACTCTTCAACTTTCCAGACATATGCTTCACACGTGGCCTTTTTGAGAGTTACTCTTCTTGCGAGCTAGTCGTGAGCTGCACCAATTCATCTTTGAAGCTTGATTCTTCACCAATCTCTCACACTCATCCCTTACAAATAAACTCACATAAATACCGGGAAATGATTGAAGAATTTACAATCAAATTTGACACAGAATTAAAGCCAACAAAGACTAGTTGGAAATCACAACTTTACAAAGGTAAAAACCTGGGGAGGATTTGACCTAACAATTCTCAAGGTAAAATAAATCCATTATAGAGAATCTAAATTTTAACAATCAGATTTAACCCTAAATCTATTGCTACCTCTAGTAGTAACTTACTGACACGACCACGTGCAAGCTCCGAATCCATGGACTCTTTCTTTCTTGGATTAGTACCACATAAACACTCACACTTGTGACTTTGAGATCTCACTCAAGGGTTAAGCAAAAAAGAATTTAGTTTGTGACTCCAAGACCACCCTTGAAGGTTTAGATCATCAGCAGTTATTGATCTTGTTTAAACAACTTCAGATCTACCAGTTCTAATGATATGAGGATGATTTCTGGTAGTGACTTTAAAAGAGGAAGGCACAATACCTTTTAGATCTCACAAGAGCACCTCCAATGTCTTTTCAAAATATGGCTTAGGGTTTCCTTTATATACTAGGAGAATTAGAGCTAAAACTCTAATAACTTAATGGGCTTAATGAGCAATTGGGCTTAATTAAAATTCTATAAAATCTGATTATTTGCCATTTTTGATCGATCGGATCTAATTTTTGATCGGTCGAGCTTCATAGAATTTGAACTCTCCTTTCTGCAACTTGAATGTTCTTGTATTCTGACTTATAGTATCTTGAGCATTGTTTCAAAAACTCTATAGACTCTAAGATCTATACCTAGACAAGTTTGTTTTTACGGTTTGCCAATTATTCTAAACTTTCAGAACCTAATAGGCCCAGAGAACTCATTGATACCAATGCCAAATATTTTGAGATTTGGAAGAGTAAAGCCTATGTTGGCTGGAAGAGTGCCATTAAGTTGGTTTTGTGAAATTGAGATGATAGTGAGTGATGACATGTTATAAAGGGAGGGAGGAACTGTCCTAGTCAATTTATGTGAAGAGGCTGTGAAGATTGATAAGCTTTTCAAGCGACCTATTTCATCAGGAATTGTTCCTGCAATATTATTATAGGCTACTGATAAATTTGTGAGTGATGAAAGATTTGTTAGGATTAATGCCCTTAAATTCTATTGTAAGATGGTATGTATGATATTATGTACGTTATTATGTATGACATTATGTATGACTTAATGTTGTGATTAATAAAGTTTCTTTATGATTATCTAAAATAATGGTAACATGAATATTAAGACATTATCATATAGTCCATGAGATGAATAGTATCTGATTTGTGTGATTTAGTCACAAAAGATATAGATCACAAGTTTTTTGTAAATTCAGAATTTTGGTTCGTAACTAGTGATGAAATTAGGCATTTCATTTGCAAAGACTATAACATAACAACTAAAATGATTTGTCTTGATCATGGAAGTGGAGATTTCTAATTGATATGTTGATATGTTTTACGAGTTAAGACATATTGAACTGGACTGCTGTGAGATTTATTATTCTCCTAAAGACTGTCAAATGAATAATAAATCTCACGACTTCTATTTGCATGAACTCTTAATCCTGAGAGAATAATGGATTTGATCATGGCGTTTAGGTTGCTTTGATATATTAGGAGTGAGATCTAAAGTAATGGTCAAAACCTCAGTATGTTGGGCAGCCACATTTAATGTTGATGGAACATATATTCTCAATATAGAATTCATAGTCTCTTAAAGAAGATATAAAAATTCCCTTGAGATAAGTTTAATGGGTTCAATTATTCAGAGAGTTAGGCCTAACCACTTTGGTAAGAAATTACTGAAGTATATATTTATGAAATTGGATTTCATAAATATATGATGAATAACTTAAAAGATTAAATCGGGTACTTAAGGATTAAGATGTAATAATTTTCAAAGTGGCAGTCTACATTCATGACTTTGTATTACTATGAATATTTTATGAAGGGGTTGCATATATAATAAAGTCTTGGGATATAATTTATTAATAATGCCTAAAATGCAATTATATTTATATAGTAGTATTAAATATAATTAATGGTAACTTTGAACTTGTCAAGAGTTGACAGAAAAGCCCAAGACCCATTGAAGCTAGTGTCTTTTTGGTCCCACTCCAAACCACACACTAAAGCCCAATTAGAAAGGCCCAATAGGCCAACCCAATTAGATAATCAGTTAGTTATAAAGGGAGAAACATACAGAATTTTATTTTAAGAGAGAGACATCATTGTGAAATGGTGTGTATGTGTGAGTGAAGCCACTCGATTATTCTCTCTTGGAAACTGATTGAGAGACCACACTTCTTGGACGTAAAGTGGAATTGGAGTGAAGATTAAAAATGCTTCCAAGTACTTCTAATATTTTATTTTGAATTTCACTGCACCAAGGTACGCTATATTGTTCTTAAATTTTAAAATTTACATAGTGCATGTTATCAATTATGAATGAAATAGATCCATATTTGTTGCTTCCGCTATGTGTTTTCCAACAATTGGTATCAGAGCCAAGTTTTCATCTCATGCTTGTATAACATGTGATTGAATTTTAGAATCAAAGAATATCATTTACAAATTCATTCATTTCAGCCAACACAACTCTACTTCTAGGAGTATAGTTATTTATATAGTCATTTTCCAAGAATTTGGCATTTGTACTAACAAACACTTTGTTATCCTTACGACTATAGAATAAATAACCCCTAGTTTCTTTTGGATAACCTACAAGCAAACACACTTCTGATTTTGGTTCCAATTTATCAGGCTTCCCTTTTAACACATGTACTGGACAACCCTAAATGTAGAGATATTTCATACTAGGCTTACGCCCACTCCACAATTCCATGGGTGTTTTGAGAACAGATTTTGATGGAACTAAATTTAAAAGATGTATTGTTGTATTTAAGGCATAACACCAAAAAGAAATCGGTAAAGTTGAGTAACTCATCATGGACCTAACCATTTCTAAAAGAGTCCTATTCCTTTTTTCGGCTACACCATTTTGTTGGGGAGTTCTAAGTGCAGTCAATTGGGATAAAATCTCATTTTGAGTTAAGTAATCCTTGAAATCCCCAAGAAGGTATTTGCCACCACGATCAGATCAAATGGCCTTTATGCGTTTACCTAATTGATTCTCAATTTCAATCCTAAACTCTTTGAAATTTTCAAAGGCTTCCGACTTCCATTTCTTTAGGTACACATAACCATATCTTGAGTAATCATCGGTAAAAGTGATGAAGTACTGATAACCTCCTTTTGCTTGGGCTGACATAGAACCAATACATCCGTATGAACTAATTCAAGCAACTCTTGGGCTCTTCTACCTTGTGCATTAAAAGGTCGTTTGGTCATTTTGCCTTCCAAACAAGATTCACAAACTGGAAATTCATTAAAGTCCAATGGCTCTAAGAGTCCATCTTTGATCAATCTTTGAATTCTATTTGGATTAATATAACCCAAATGCAAGTGCCAAAGATATGCTTCATTAGTAGAAGGAAACTTTATCTTTAATGATTTTACATGAGAGTCATTATCTAATTCATAATTATATAATTCATGCGTATCAGGAGTTAAAATATAAAGACCATCCACAATATTGGCAGAACAGATAAACACTTTACCCTTCTTTATTACAACATTGTCTTTAAGGATAACACAATATCCATGTTTACCTAAATAAGTTGCAGAAATTAAATTCCTATGAACATTAGGTACATATAGACAATCTTCCAATATTAAAACCCTAGACTTAAAGCATAAATTAACAACTCCAACAGCTACAATCAAAATCCTACTCCCATCAGCCAAAGTAAGAAACAATTCCCTTCATTAAGCTTTTTGGTCTCCTAGAACCCCTGCAAAGAATTGTAGATATGATTAGTACAACCCGAATCCACACACCAGAAATTCATGGGATTTTGTATTAAACATATTTCAAGGAGGAATGAACTTTTCATACCCTTATTTTTGGCAGCCTTGAATTTTGGACAATTCCTCTTCCAATGTCCTTTAATAATAAATCTCACGACTTCTATTTGCATAAACTCTTAATCCTAAGAGAATAATGGATCTGATCATGAGGTGTAGGTTACTTTGATATATCAAGAGTGAGATCTAAAGTCACGATCAAAACCTCAGTATGTTGGGCAGCCACATTTAGTGTTGATAGAACATATATTCTCAAGATGGAATTCATAATCTCTTAATGGAGATATAAAATATTCTCTTGAGATAAGCTTAATGGGTTTGGTTATTCAGAGTGTTAGGCCTAACCACATACAAAACCAGATTTTCCAACAAGATTCCCCAAGTAAGGTGGTATTCCTCCAGACAGATTATTTACACCAAGATTAAGCACAATAAGCTTAGCCAAAGATCCAAGCTCTGATTATTTTGACCAATAAGACTGTATACTACGAAGTCGACATTCTTGAGCTCAGAGCAGCAGCTCAAGTTGATTGGAATTTCTCCTCCTAACTTGTTACGAGTAAGGTTGAGATGTTGCAGTCGAAACAGACGGCCAACTTCCTGTGTTATGTTACCCGTGAAGCTGTTGTTGTGAAGGAAAATGAACCTTAGAAAGGTTAGGTTGCCAATGTAAGGTGATATAGACCCACCCAAGTTATTCCATTTTAGGTTCAAGGTGGTGACTCGTTGATGCCTTAGGCTGCATGTAACACCTTGCCAGTTGCAGAAGTGAATTGAGTCTTTCCATGAGCTCATAAATTCATGTGGATCATTGGTTATTGATTCTTTAATTTTAAGCAAAGCCAAGTGATCAGTCTCATTTCCTAATGCACTGGCAACAGTAATAGGTTGGAACCATAATAGGTTCATGGAAAGGAGAAGAATCACAAGATAGTTTTTGCACCAAAGTTCACAAAGATTGGTGTTTTGAAGCTTCATTTGGTTAAGCAGAGGGTGAAATATTTAAGGGGAGGCAAAGGTGATAAATGCAATCTCGGATTGAATTCAAAAGATAATATATATATATATATATATATATATATACACTCTGAATGAAGCCAATCAGGTGTGAATACATTAGTTGTTTAAAGTCAAATTTTTTCGTTTCCTCTTCAGTGCTTGTTGCCTTGTTCGGCAATAACCACAATGTTTTTTAAATGCCAAGCACACATTGTCTTTCCCTTGACATTCAAGCAACCTTGGCTTTCAAGAAATTAGAAGATTTTTTAAATTTTATTAGATAATTTCTATCTTACAAATGAGTTCTACCAAAAAAAAAAATGTTGTGGTACTTCTTTTCTAAGGTTATGTGCTACATTTGGTCAAAGGTCTAAAATAGAACACGGATCATGTTACTAATAATATCATTTTAGTATTAATCTGGGATCAGGATCACAATGATCACAATGCATAATATCATTCTTTCAAACGTTTCGATTCAATGTTTACATTTCTATGTGATGCAGTGTTCCTTTCTACCCACCGCTGCAAACTTTTTAATGCGTATATTATATAGTATAAAAGACATTATCTTAGCTAGGAAAGCTTGACTGCCTAACATAATTATCATTATTTCAAAAGATGGACATGTCACATGTGAACTGAAAATGAAGCTGCTGGTTTCATTGAGAAGGACATGACATCACAGTTCGGACTATGACGGTATGACCTCTAATAAATTCCACTAGGATTTGAAATCAACAACAACATTGATGACAATGTTTTTATAAACAAAACTTTTGTACTCAGCCAAGGAAATCTAGCTCCAGTGCATTAGATTGTGCAAAATATCTTAAGGAAAAAATTTGCCCAACCATCCCAAAAACCACCTACATCAGTTTATGTAAAATTATGCAAAACCTATCCAAGCTACAATAACCATGGAAATATACACGGGCACTATTCATTTGCATGGTTTTTTATTCATTATTTACCTATCCTAAAGATGAATGAAGATAGTAAATGATGATTGTGGTATGTGAAGAGAGAGAAACAATTAAAAAAAATCAAGAAAATTTGATATTTTAATAAAATAAAGTTTAGAATAGATATTTGATGTAAATGTTTTTTAAAAGTGATTAGGTAAAATAGAGAAAGTAAATTCTTGTGCTAAAATAAATGTGAATTTTTGCATGAGCTGATGTAAATACTTAATGGGAACTACTAATTCATATGAATATTTAGCTATTTCTTTGTTATCACTAAATTCTATGTTAACTAAAAAATTTTCGTTATCATTGCTGTAAGACAGTTTTCCCATTTAAACATCTTATTGTTCATGAGATCAAACAAAAACTATATGAGTTTTTGTGAGTATTGTTTTGTTATTGCAAGTGTAATCTTGTGATGAGTACACAAGGTAAGAAGGTGAGTTACTTGATAGATTCCACAAACCTATCTATATAATATCTAAAAACAGAAGTATAGCATTTATTATCGCTACACTCCTGTTGAACCACATCAATGTAATATTTTATCCATTTCGGTCTACTTCAATTCACTTTGGTCCATTTTGATCTACTTTGATATATTCGGTCAACTTCGGTTTATTTGGTCTACTTTGGTCCATTTTGGTTTATTCGATCAATTTCATTCTACTTCTATCTATTCAGTCTACTTTGGTCCATTTCGGTCAACTTCAATCCAGTTCGATCCATTTGGTCCACTTTGGCCTACTTCAATCTATTTTGATCCATTCAGTGATGTATTGGGAAGAGATATTTAAGTAAAAAGAGGAAATGTTTCATTGACAAGTATGTCACATTCTCAGGGTATTATTAGTAGGTTCTTGATAAAATTACATTTTTATTATACTATTAAAGTCCATTCTTTTATTTGTCTAATATAAGTGATGAATTTTATAGATAGAGAGAGTGATGGAATTTATTTTAGGATATATTATTATTATCGTCAATATAAAACCGAAACCTTTGAAACTCACAATTTTCCACATCAACACAATATTTAAATAAAATTATCATATATAAAACCAAAACCTCTGAAACCTTCACAATTTTCCACGTCAGCACAATATTTAAATAAAATTATCATTTTATTTAAATAAAATTATTATTTTTTAGTTCAAACTTAATCAGGAGTAAAACTCTATCTCTCTAACAAGTCCAACTTAAACTCAAACTCATCATTTTTTAAATAAAATTATTTTTGCTTAATCCAAAGTTAACAAAGAGTGAAACTCTATCTCTTTAATGAATCCAACTCAAACATATATAAAACCGAAGCCTTTGAAGCTCTAATAATTTTCCATGTCAACACAATATTTAATTAAAATTATCATTTTATTTAAATAAAACTATTTTTTTTAGTTCAAACTTAACTAGGAGTGAAACTCTATCTCTCTAACAAGTCCAACTTAAACTCAAACTCATCATTTTTTAAATAAAATTATTTTTGTTTAATCCAAAGTTAACAAAGAGTGAAACTCTATTTCTTTAATGAATCTAACTTAAACTCAAATTCAAACCGAAGCCTCTAAAACTCTCACAAATTTCCATGTCAGCACAATATTTAAATAAAATTATCATTTTATTTAAATAAAATTATATTTGTTAGCCCAACTTAAACTCAAATTCAAACTGAAGCCTCTAAAACTTTCACAATTTTCCATGTCAGGGCAATATTTAAATAAATTATTATTTTATTTGAATAAAATTATATTTGTTTAGTCCAAACTTAACAAGGAGTGAAACTCTATTTTTTTTGGCAATTCCAACTTAAACTCAAACCTATCATTTTTTTTAACAAAATTATTTTTTTTAATCCAAATTTAACAAAGAGTGAAACTCTATCTCTCTAATAAGTCCAATTTAAACTCAAACTTACACATTGATAATTTATCTCCAAATTTGTGAGGTTAATCATAAACACCAAAAAAAGCAATGCAAACCCCAATATATTTTCTTTTTTTTAAGCCACGTAGAGGTATGAGCTCTTCTTATATTATTTTACTCTCCCCTACTTTGTTAAAAAAATATATATATATTATTTTATGGTATTTCATTTTTTTTTAAAAATAATTTTCTTACATGAACTACCAAACTCTCTTTAGCCATTTTTAACAAAATAAAAAGTTTGCAATAATTGAAATTATTCTTTTGAATGTAACTCATCTTTCTTTTATATTTCCCTATTATTTAGTATTATATATTTTGTTTTATTTTAATAATTTCTAAGCAGTGAATCATCTAATTCTTTAATATTTTTTGGTCTCCTAGAAGTTTTAATATCTATATTTTGAGTTATTTTTTTGTAGTATCTGAAATTGTTTTACAAATTTTTTGTAAGTCATTGCACGTTTAAACAATGGTTTCTTCATCAAATTGTAACATAAATTTAAGTTATACAATAGCAAATTATGCAACGGTGTAGTTTCTTAATTAATTTAAGATTTTTATAAAATTATTTTAGTCTACCTCACAAATAGGTAGGTTTTCATGCATAGCACAGGTTAGCGATTAGTCTATATATATGTATAAAATCAAAGTCTCTGAAGCTCTCACCATTTTCTAAATAAATTTACTTAAATAACATTATTTTTTTTTAGTCCAAATTTAACAAGGAATGAAACTCTATCCCTCTAACAAGTCCAATTTAAACTCAAACTCATCATTTTTTTTTAAACAAAATTATTTTTGTTTAATCCAAACTTAACAAAGAGTGAAACTCTATCTCTTTAATAAGTTCAACTTAAACTCAAACTCAAACATTGATATTATTATTATTATTATCTTTCTACTTCACTAACGTGATATTTTATGATAGGGTGGATTATTTTTTTGAATGTAACACAATCTTTTTCTTATATTTTTCTATTTTTTAGTCATATATATTTTGTTTTGTTTCAATAATTTCTCAGCCGTGAATCATTTGATTCTTTGATATTTTTTGGTTTTTCAGAAGTTTTAATATCTTAATTTTTAAGTTATTGTTTGCAATATCTGAAATTGTCTGACAAATATTTTGTAAGCCATTGCACGTTCAAATAATAGCTTCTTCATCAAATTATAACACAAATTGAAGTCATACAAGAGTAAATCATGTGATGGTGTAGTTTCTTAATCAATTTAAGATTTTATGAAATTATTTTAATTTACCTCACAAATAGGTAAGTTCCCATGCATAGCACAAATTAGCAATTAGTTATTATTATTTTGGTTTATATACTACCCTTAAAGTTGGTATGTGAGAAAAGATGAAAAGATTATAATCTAGAGTTAATTGAGATTTTAGATGCGCCCACTACTAGGTGATTGGGTACTATACATATTAGCTAGTCCAATACCGAACAAACAAATGTAGAGATGTGCTCGAGCTATATAGCGGCCCAAGTTTTGGAAAGAGACGATTTCAGGCCCCTTTACCTGTAATCTTTTGTTGGTCTGACTCACAGAAGCTTCTATAAGCCAGATTAAAAAATTGGAAAGAGGTGTAAAATGCCTAAATAATAATAGGACTAGTGAGTTTTAGAGAGAGCGAGAGAGCGCAAAAGAGGAAAAGAGAAATTAAAAAAAAAAAAAAAGAGAAGTAACCAACAGTATTTGTACGATAAATTTCATATTATATGGTCGTTAGTGCTTCCTAATTGAAGACAATTACTTAAAATATGAGCTTATTATTCGCCAAATGCATGTTAATCCTGTCTTATTATAAGATAATTTAGTTTTAACCCTAAAGAATTGATCTAATAGACTAATGGTACTTATAGTTTCAAGAAAATCCATTAGGTTCTGCATATAATGGATAACAGACACTCAAGGAATAATTAGGTTCATTAAGAATTGCACACGTCTATTAGGGAAAGGAAAAAAAAATCTAATTTAACATACGATTAACCTTTACATTAATCATGTACCACCATTTTCATTTTTATTCCTTAGTACACGAAGGGCATTCTTGTGAGCAAATTGAACCGTAAGAATCAATGAAACTCAAATATCTTGATGCATATTATCTTTTAAAAAAAGGTGTTGACGTAATGAAACCCAACATGTAAGTAATGACAGCCCATATTCAGTGTCTCCTTCTTACACAAAGCATATGACACTTTAACCTAGCTAGGGCAACACATATACTTTACTTTTAGTTTTCTTATTTATTTATTTATTTATTTATTTATGAAAAGTTAGAACAAATATACTTTACTTTAATTAATTACCTAACAGGAAATAATTAAATTCTCCGTACTTAAAAGTAATAAGAAATATGTGTAAAGGAGACATGCATCCAGAAAGAAGATTGATAAAGTTAACCTTCCATGATGATGATACTATGATAAGGATTAAGGACTAAGGAGAGATAATATTATTAAAAATAAAATAAAAATGAAAAGAAAAGAGGGAATCATTGACAGTGTAACCTGCACGAACAAAAGCGAAGAAGAAGAATATAAAAGATGTTTAGATATTCACAGTTTCTTGCAAGAAGACAACTTTTCTTTCAAGGAAAACAAACAGAGGGAATCGACTTTTGCTTCTGAAATACATTTGTGATTTGTCTCCAATAAAATTTTTATAATAGTGTCTTTTTTAATGTAATTCACAGATGGTATGTTGTTATTTGGTAAAACTATAACTCAGTTTACAATAACAATAAAGTAATAGCTCAAATATTTAGAGTTGCTGGGAATTCTCAACAAACTAACTAATAGTGTTATTCATATAATTTCTTTTATATATATATCAATTTACTGTTTATAATCAAGAAAATTGCACTGATCTCTTTAGAAGTTTTTCTGTTATTAACTTATTATACTCATGACCCCTCTAGTTTTGAATAAGACATTTATCTCTTTTAAAATGTAAGCTATTTACAATGACCTCTCTTGAATGACTGAAAACAAGCTTTAAAAAATCATGAGCTTTCTATTTATTCACTTCAACTGTCAAGCTCACTTCTAAATAAAAATTTTGAGATTTTTTAAAGCATTTTTAGTTCATTTAAAGGAGGTCAGTAAGAATAACTTGCATTTTAAATGGTAAGTATCTTGATCAGACTAGCCAGGGTTTTTTTTTTTTTTTTTTTTTTTTTTTTTTTGTGGGGGGGGGGGGCTAAAAATACTTCTTTTACTGGAACCAAGCATAAAATATTGTGACCATCTCAGCATTGCCCATACAGGCACTGCAATATCAGCAGGAAAATCAGGCTGTATAGCAGGATAAACTTGTCGTGTTTGAATAATTCGCCTAAGACAAGATGTTGAGATATTCAATGCCTTTTATTTATTTATTTTTAATGGAGTTTTTGTCCCTTTTTATTCAATAATTCGCCTAAGACAGGATTTGAAATAAGAGAAGGATCCCCACACGAGAATATGACATAAATTATTCCATATAAACACAAATCACAGATAGAGTATCCAAAGGCCAAAGAGTTCAAGACTCAATAATTCAGTGATTTTAACGACATTGTGCACAATTCACAAGTAAACAGTAACAGAAAAGGGTTAAATTAATAGATTAGAGAGTACATATGTTTTTATATAAGCCATATGTTGCTTACATGATTAATCCTCGAAACATTGAAGGATTCAAATTTTACACGAAACTGATATGTTTCTAGCTCGCCTACACCTAATACCCAAAAACAAAACTACTTAAAACTCATCACATAAAACCGAGCATACCCATCTTTTGGGCCATTTTTTTTTTCGTCAATGTTGCCTATAAACAAAGAAAGATTATCAGTTAACTCTAATGGTAAAGGTGGTTGTCATTGAATAAGAAATTTAAGATTTCAACTCCAAACCTCATAAATACCAAAACTAATTTGTATCTTGGTCAAATGATAAAGATGAATTATTATGAGATGAACATTATAGATTTGAATTCTATTGTATCCATAAAATATATTTAAATATTCTTTGTTAATCACATTCATTTTTGAGGTGGTTGAAGTCTACTAATGACATTCATTGCCACATTTGTTTATTAAGTTTTATATAATAAAAATTATAATAACTTTATCATTTTTCATATAGTAATACATCCGTTGAATCACAACCAGAAATTTAGGCCGAGTAAGCTTTCATTCTAGTTAGGTGGCCATTTTATTGGAGGGAGGTAGTATTTCATGGACCAAATTATACAATTGTTCAATATATATATATATATATATATGAGAGGATGCATTGTACATGTACACGTTGAATAACTCCCATAATTTTTTTATTTTTTTTTCTTGAGAAGAACACCCATAAATTTAGGCTGTGAGTAAGCTTTCATTCTAGTCAGATGGCTATTTTTGAAGGGAGGTAGTATCTTATGGACCAATTGATACAACCGTTCAACAATTTTGTCTCGGGAGGGAATGTAGAATACAGATCACCTGAAGGGCTTATTTTTAAACATTAAAAAGTGTTTTCCTGTCCATGCCATCTTTACATCATCTCGTAATAATATTTATTAGGTATAATGACCATTTTGCTATTTAAAACACATAAACAGACAACATTATATAAATTCTGTAGATGGTGAGCCTATGTAGCTTTTTATCACTTGAACTCTTTAATCTCTTGACAATTTTCAAAGGGTTTGGCTTACTTCCAGTACTTTTTTTTTTTTAGATAGTTTCAATCATTAGAGACTTTACTAGTTGAGCTAATTGGAACTCACACATTCAGTATTTTTTTAACTGAACATATCCTTTTGTTTTAATATACAATGATAAGTGATAGTGAGTTTTAATTTCCACCTTTTATTTAGTTAATGGATGACGTGGCGGTCTCTCATTAAAAGAAAATGAGATTCCAATTAAAAAAGTACTTGAGATATGCCAAACCCACTTTCAGACATCCAATATTCCTACCCATATATATACAAACATTATTCTAAAAAATTATACTTACCGAAGGGTGTAAAAGGGAGGTTTTACAATAAATATTTTGAAGTGAAACTACAGGATATTCATGCATTGCAAAAATGCCATAATTATTTAAGTACAAGATCTATTACAAACTACAAACACATGCATTGCAAACATGCCAAATAGCTATTATACATGAACATCCATTTAATTGCAGGACCTATTACAACATACCAAACATGCCATTAGAGTGATACTTAGATGAAATCTCAACTTATTCTCACCTTTTGAAGTGGATCAATTCTATAGTTTCTACGGAAATTTCCATATTAAACCCTATAGTTTAGGGTTATTCCAAATTATACCTTATAATTTCAAAGTTAATAAATTAAACATTGAAATTTTAAAAGGTAAAATATTAAACTTTGATTCTAAGGTTTATTTTGGATTACAATTATAGGGTTTAAAGTTGAAATTTCCATAGTTTCTATCATTTATTTATTACTAATTTAATAGGTTGTTAACCTTTACACTTTACAGTCTTTTAATAGGCAATTAAATAATTAGGTTCATAAAGAATTGCACATACCTTCATTCGGGTAATTATTGGGTACTCTCGGAGTACCATAAATGCGTATTCCTCCTCTCACATAATTGTGAGTCCTACTAATTAAATTTATGGTGAGATCCACAATTTATGTGAGAGAAGAGAGTACACATTTATGGTACTCCCGGAATATTCAATAATTTTCCTCTTCATAAGGTGAAAAAATGTTATTTAATAGGAAATTAACCTTTACAATCGTTTAAACCATTTTAACTTTTATTCCTTTGCAAATGAAGTGCATTCTATTGTAAGAAAATTGAAAAGTATGAATCAATGAAACACAAATGTTGACGTAATACTTTCTCAAAAAAAAAAAAAAAAAAAAATTGTTTTGACGTAATAGAACCCAGCATATAAGCAATAACTTAGCCCATATTCAGTGCCTCTTTCTTAAACGAAGAATATGATACATTTTTTTTTGCCAAAATTGGGAATTAACACTGATTACCAAACAATATAATTAGTAGGCATAGTTTCAAAAGTATATATTTTACTAACATCTCAAGTCTAACAGACTCGATTCTGGGCTATAAATCGAGTCTTTGAGGGTTGGTTTTCATGTTCTGATTAGGTTTGATGTGGCGTTTTTTTCACGTGGTTTCTACCTGGAAATCGAGTCTCTAAGACTCGATTTATATGCCAACCATTTAAAAATCAAGTAAAATGTTTTATAAATCAGGTCCTCTCTCACCGCTCTCTCTTTTCTTTCTTCCTTTTCACCATTCTCCCCCTCTCCTCTCTCACCTGATCTGCAATCCTTTTCTTTTTTCTTTTTTCTTTTTAAATTTTTTTTAATCTGGGTTTGCGGACTGCATGTAGGTGGTGGTGGTGATGGATCCAGGTGGTAGTGATTGCTGATCGGTGATCTTGATGGGTGGGTGGGTGGGTGGGTTTTGATGGTTGATGATCGGTGGGGTTGCTGATCGGTGCTTTTGATGGGTGGGTGGTTGGGTGGGTTTTGATGGTTGCTGATCAGTGGGGTGATGGGTGGGTTTTGATTTTGGGTAGGTGGGTTGGGAGTGGTAGACGGAGTGGTGGCCAGATCATTTTTGGGTTTGCCACCATGGGCCTACGTTTTGCTTGCCGTAAATTTGCCGTCGTGGATTTGGGTTTTGCTCGCCATGGATTTGGGCTTGCTTGCCTTGGGGTTTTGCTCGCCGTGGATTTGTGTTTGTGTTTTGTACTCCAACACTAGTGAAAATTTTCAGTGTGAACATTTCACAGAACAAAAAGAGTATTTAAGCGTCGATATATAAATCAAGTTTCTAAGAATCGATTTCCAGGTAGACAAAGTGCCACCTCAGACCTTATCAGAACATAAAAACCAACTCTCAAAGACTCGATTTATAGTCCAAAATCGACTCTCTTAGACTCGAGATGTTAGTAAAATATATACTTTTGATACCGTGCTTATTAATTATATTGTTTGAAAATTAGTGTTAACTCTCAATTTTGGCCTTTTTTTTTTTTTTCTATTATTATTGTTGTTGTGGTTGTTTTTTGTTATTTCTGAATAAGCATATTGACCTAGGACAACACATACGTTACCATTCGATATATGATGACACAATGACATGCATTAAGAGAGATAATATTTTTAAAAGATAAAATAAAAAAGAAAAGAAAAGAGGGAATCATTGACCGTATATGCCTGCACGAAAGAAAGAAGAATCAAAGATATGTAGATATATCTGAATGCATGTCTTTTCAACCACAATTTTTCTCTCAAGGAAAATAACAGAGGGAATCTATTTTTATCTTCCAAAGTAGATTTGTGATCTGTCAAAAAGGAAAGAATTTATAATAATATATAATAGGATAGTGGTCAGCGTCAAAATTTATCACATGATTTACATTCACATTTTGGAGATTTTTAAATTTTTACCCTATCTGTCAAAAAGGAAAGAATTTATAATAATATACAATAGGATAATGGTCAACGTCAAAATTTATCACATGATTTACATTCACATTTTGGAGGATTTTCCCCTATCCATTGGTTATAGATGAATTCACAAAAAAACTATTTCGGATAGCGTCTTTGTTCATGTTATTTACATATGATATTTTGAAACAAAGCAATGCGAAGAAAAATTATTAATAAATTTCTTGATATAAATTTAATAATACATTATTATTTATGTTCTTATAATTTTATTCCAACAAAACACATGTAATTTTTTGTTTTGTTTTGTTTCTTTGGGTTGTTAAATGTGTTATTATGCATTTGAAATAATATTTTACTCATTTCAAAATTTAACATCTTTATAAACCTCAAAATCCATTTATAAATTTTATAAATAGAGAGAGAGAAAAAAAAAAAAAAAAGTAAGAAGATAATTGAGGTTGTGTTAAACTTGCATTTGCACCCTGACTTGCTTGAAAGTGTCACCATATTCCATAGTATATTACTCCAAAATGTTAAACTGACACAAGAAACAAGTTAACAGTGCATTTTTAATTTTTTATAGGTAGATACTAGATGAAGTGGGGAGTGAAAGTTAATCCAATTGGTAAAATATCTTGTCGTTCAATAAAAAATTTTAGGTATGAACCCTACTTAATTACGTTAAAAACTAATTGATATTTTGATCTAATTATAGATACTATAAATTAAAATTCTATGGCATATATATATATATATATATATTTTTGGAGAAGGATCACAAATCATAATTATGTAGCATCAGAAGCAATGGAATAGGTCCCCAGTTGCTGTCGAAAGCTGCAGGATATATTATTTCATAGCTATAGCAAGGAATTATCATACTAGCCAGTGCTCTCTTTTTTTCGAGCAAAAGGTAAGGACCAGCCAGTGCTTTTTTGGGCTAAAAACACAACTTTTATTTAAACCAAGAACAAAGTAAACAGACAGTTAACTTTTATAGAAAACCATCTCAGCATTGAGTCATTGGCCATACACTATACAGTCACTGCATCAGCAGGAAAAGGAAAAGCAGACAGTTATAGTACGATAAAACTTGTCGTGTTTAAATAATTTGCGCACCAAGATGTTAAGATATTCAATGTCTATTACTTTTTTCTTTTTATAATGAAGCTTTATCGCTTTTAATCTTTTGGTCATATATACACAGTGGTAAAAAAATTTGAGATAAGGGGAGGATATATGCCCACCCGCCAGGACTCAAAAGTCAATGACCAATTCAGATTCAATGGTTTTATAACGACATTGTGCTTCACAACTGAGAAAACAGAGGAGTAAATTAATATATTAGAAAGTATATTATTTTTATATAAGCCAATGGGTTGCATATAGTTAACAACGAAGTTAATTACATAAGAAAAGTTCACAACAATTTCACAATATTTTAAAATTAGTCTATTTCTTCACTCATGATTCAAGAGCCAGTCCCAATGTGTTATTAGAAAATTTTCTAATATTAATTTGAGAATGTTGTGAAAGTATTATAATTTTTTGTTGCATGCCTTTCATGACTCATATACTCCAATATAGAAGGATTCAGATTACACATAAAATGAATTTGTGTCTACATGACCTACACCTAAAACTGAAAAATTACTTAAAAGCTATAAGCACTAAAAATGGAGAATAGCCTTCTTCTTCCTTTTGTGTTTTTTGTTTTTGTTTTGTTTTTTTTTTTTTTTTTTTTTTTTTTTTTTTTTTTTTTTTTTTTTTTCTTTAAACGTTCAGATGAGAGAGAGGGAATATGCCGATGTTGCCTATAAAGTATAAACAAATATGCTGTAAGTCATCTTCCTTCCTTCTTCTTCTTCTTCTCTTTTTTTTTTTTTTGGTTTATGTATTTATTTATTTATTTTTTTAAGGTCATAAAGTAATTGTCCAATCTAGTCAGGTACTTTTTTGGAGGGAGGTAAGGTAATATCTCATGGAGCGATTGATACAGCTGTTCAATAATTTAACTTTTTTTTTTTTTTTTGGAGGCATATTTTTGAACATTAAAAAGTGTTTTCGTACCCATCACTTATTAACAATATCTATTAGGTAAAAATACAATGACCATTTTGCTATTTTTAAACTCATTTAGACAACATTATGTGAATTATTTGGAGGGTATACCTATTCAGATTTTAATCACTTGGACACTTCATTTCCTCATTTCTTTTCAAATATGTTGTCCAAAAAAGTTATTAGTCCAAACGGGTTGTCCAAAAAAGTTAAACTATTGGGAGTTAGTTAATATAATTATTTAATGTAACATTCCACTAAGATTGGTAGAGATAAAGTTTGAACCTAAGATCTCTTGCTCTTAATCTTCTAATACAACAACAATTTATCTATTTTCCAAAAATACCTAAAGCTGTGAGAGTAGTAAATTTAATAATTTGAAATAGCTAAATTGCAAAGTAACGATTTATTTTATTATATTTTTTTTATGGGAATCCTCACCGAAGCAGTTTCCTGGATATATCCATGGGATGCAAACAAATGGATAAACATCCCATCCGCTAGAAACACAAAATATTTGGATCTATGTATAATTCATTCTAAGCCTCCAAGGGATGGCGCTGGGGCAGGACCGAAGAATGGGGGTCTTCGTTCCCGTCCCGCCCCGTCCCATATGACGGGGAGTTCCATGAAACCCCGTTCTATCTCGAAAAACTCTACTTTTTGTTAATTTGCCTTACAACTAGTACAATTTTTTTAATGAAACTTATTTTATTAATAAGTGTAAGGTTGAATTTATTCAACCATCTAATTGGTTTTATTCCGTGCCAAATTTGCTTGTAATTCAGCATTTAGTAACCCTGTATTTAGGTGGGTTTGTTGTAAGGGTAGTGAGTGAGATAGAGTGAAGATTGCTCAAGAGTGTGCAAGAAAACAGAGTGTCGCGGCTGGGACTCGCGGGTGGACTCGCGGCTGCAAGCCGCCAGAAGCTGCACACGTGCCAAGCATGCTGGAAGATGAATAGTCATGCTAGCTGGAGCACTACAGGACAAAACAGGACAACTGGCCATACGGTTATCTCGCGACTGGATCTCGCGACTTGGTCAAGCCGCGAGCCACCCCTGTTTTGTAAAATCCTGACGTTTCACATTCCTCTCCACTCCAGTATAAATACCCCTTTAACCCACGATTGAAAGAGAGCCTCCAGAGAGAATTTTGAGAGAGAAACCCTAGAGAAAAACAAGATTGATTCATCAACAATCTTCACCTAAGAGACTCTTCAAATTCCTCTACTCTCTTCCTCTCCATTGATACATCCTTGAGAGGTTCTTGGCCAAATCATTTTCTCACCATACCCATATCTGTGAGAAGGTTTATTTGGTGCTTTGGGAAGCAGTTAGGAAGGAACCAATCTACATTGGTTGATGCTATGGTCAAGTAGCGGAATCCGGGAAGCTAGAAAAGAAAAAGGTTCGGCGCAACCTCGTTGGAGCAAGAAGCTTGGAGGGCTTAGGTACATCGGGTAGATTAGGCTTGGAGGGTCTATTGCTGTTCATGTATCCCAACTACATTTTCTAGTGGATTATTGACCGCTTGGAGGGCGGCGGAGAGGTTTTACGCCGAGGGCTTCGGTTTCCTCTTCGATAACACATCGTGTGTTGTCCTTGTGTTTGCATCTCTCTTCCCTTTATCTTTGCCTTTTATTTTCTGCTGTGAATGTGATTTTAATTGGCTTAGATTGTTTATTAATTCTGTATTAAGCTTTTGTTCATGTTCCGCACATTAATTGTTTGATATAAAGCTTGAATTGGTAATTTGTAATTTGGGGGTCTAAACGTTCAAAGGTGTTTATACACGTTTTTGAACTTTCAATTGGTATCAGAGCGGGTACACTTGTTTTGGTTTTATTACCTAAGTGTGATCCTTGACCCCTTGTGTGTTTTGCCATGGATAATGCTTTGTACGCTTCTATGGATATTGTTGATTGTAACATTCTATGTGTTTGTGAAAATGCCTCTATGAGTACTAATCCTCATAATTGTGATGACATGTTAATTGAATCCATGGGTGTTGTTGACAAACTCTTGAAGAAAAATGCTAAAAAGTTTCAAAAGAATTTGAGCAAGTTATTTTGTGAAAATAATGATTTGATTGCTAAGCTCAATGAATCCAACAAATTGGTTGAGAAATATAAAAAACTTGCTGAAATTTCTCTTGAAAAGCTGAAAGAGTTTGAATGTTTGAATATGGACTTGGATGCTAAACTTGTTTTGTTTAACAAACTTGTTGATGATCTTAAATGTGAAAATGAATCTCTTAAAATGCATGCCAAGTGTTTGATTGCTGAACCTATTGTTAAAAAGGATGAAAATATTTGTTGCAATCATGTTGTGATACCCGATTTTGGGCCTAGTTTGTGTTCTACCTTAAAGGACAAATCGGTATACATTCCTCCACATAAAAGAAATCAAAAGGTGGAGAGAAAGACTGTTAAGTCAAAGCCTCTGTTTAGGTCTCAACCTAAGACTTTGGATGGATCTAAGTTTGTTCCAACTTGCCACCATTGTGGTGTGATTGGTCATATAAGACCTCAATGTCATAAGTTGAAGAGGGAACAAAACCATATTGCTAGATCCCTTCCCAAAAGGCCTAGTGGACCTAAACACATTGTGTGTCACCATTGTGGTGCCTTTGGTCATCTAAGACCTCAATGCTCTAAGTTTCATGCTTTTAAAAGAATCAAAAGAAAAGAAAAACTTGAGCTTCTTGGAAGTTGTGCTAAAAAGGATAAACCGGATTTGAGTGACAATAGCATGTTGTTAAAGAAAGTGTTTAATACTCTTAACTCCTTGTCTATGTGCATCTCCGGTTCTCATTCTTCCAACCCTCGTCTCACTTCTCATGAGACACTCATTCCAAACAATTGTTCTGTTTGGATGAGGAAGGGTTCCTATGATTGAGCTTTTGCTCCTTTGGTCCTTGATCTAATTCTTTCAATCTTTGTAGGACCCTTCATGCATTAGATGCTTCATTGTCATGCATTTGTGCATCATGCATATCTTTATATGCATTGTTTTGTTTTTGTTTTGATCTTACTTTTATGTCTTTGGTTTGTGTGTGTAAAAATCCAAAACCACATAAAAAGTAGAAAATCAAAAAGCTTGATCGACGTTGTTGAGTTTTGTCTCAAAACTTGTTTTGCCTTGTATCTTTGTGCTAATGGCTTTGTGCATTTTCGAGCATTGCTTGTTTCTTTGCACTCATATCACTGTGGAAGAAATTTTTAAATCTATGTGATTGTTGTAAATAGATCTTCAAACTTGTCATGAATGATTAGTGAATGGTTATATTGATCTTGAAACTTGCATAGACTTGTATCTATATATCTTCCCACTCTTTATTTTTGTTTTTGCTAAGAAGAGCTCACCAAATGTAAATCTCCAAATGAAAAGAGATATTGAGCTGCAAAAGCCTGTCGCACATTCTAGTATTCGACTAGGAAAAAGGGTAAGCGACCATATATTAAAGAGAATGTTTATTCAAAAAGCCAAAGGCTTGTTAATTAAAGTGAAATATCAAATATCACTCTCACAATGAGAGGCGATTGTCTCAAGAGATCAAAATGATCAAATGTTATGGAGTCAAATGTAAAACTCCAAGATATGTTATCAAGTTTTGTGGGAGGTCATATATACATATTTCTATAATTGAGATGGATCACTTGATCTAGTGCTAATTGTGTATGCCTTGGTTGAATTGATCATTGAAACTTCACATTAGACTAAGGACTATTTCATTGTTGATATCCACACACAACACACAAGTTTATGTTCAATAAATGTCATATTCATTTGTGTGATTGTACTTGATGAAATGTGTTTTCACATGCTCAATCTTTGTTAATTCAAGCGCAAAAAGATTTTTGAGTGTTTTAGGTGTTTTTGGAAAGTATTTTGTTAAAAAAAAAAAAATCTGAAATTTTTCAAGAAACCTAGTTTTGCCCTGTTTTGGCGACTCAGTCGCGGGTAAGTCAAGTCGCGAGACTCAGTCGCGTCTTCGCGGGTCATTTTTGGCAACTTGCTCGCGAGTGGAAGGTCCAGTCGCGAGGGTTACTCAGAGATTTTGGCGGCTCAGCTCGCGACTCCCTCGCGGGTAGACCCTCCAGTCGCAAAAAACACTTAGAAAATTTTTCAAAATTTTGTCTTTGAGCGTTTTGGCGGCTTGCCCTGGCGACTTAACTCAGTCGCGAAAATCGCATGTTTTGCATTTTGAGGGTTATTTTCAAAGTTGTTTTCAAAATTTTTTTTATTTTTCCCCTCATGCATCATTGGCATTGTTTGTACCTTCATCTCTTGCCCTCGTTTCTCCTTGACCCTTTGTCTATTCCTGACAAAAAGGGAGAGAGTATACTCTAATGAGTATGTCAAAGTGTTTTGTCATTTCTATATGACTCTTGTGCACATCCTTAGGGGGAGAAATTCTATTTCTCATGCACATTTGTAGGGGGAGAGATATTCCATAGGGGAGATGCATATACCAAGGGGGAGAAGACATTGAGATAATAAGAAAACTTTGTTTTGAACAAGCACAGGCTTTATGGTGCTTTGAGTTATGTTTTGTGATTCTCTTCGCATCATGTTTTTGTTTTGGACATGCATACTTCCTTATGCTATTGTGCTTCTTTGAATGCATGTTCGGATGATCAATTGCTTTGCTATGTGATCATTGTAGTCATTTCTATATGACTGTTTTGGTGTTTGATCAAGTTGCTCACATGTTTCACATCATGTTTACTTGATCGCAATTTACTTGTTACATTATACTTATCCTTTTATTACTTGCTTTACCTTGAAGGTCTAATATGTTTTGTGCAAGTGTTTCAGGTTACAAGTATATATGTTCCAAGTGCATCACAGCCTCTCATCACTTTGAAGGGAAACTTTAAGCACTTTTAGTTTATATTGTTTAAGTTTATATTCAGTATTTTGTGGTTTGTACCCATGTGCTTTTGTAAGCTTTTAGGGTTATTGTTTTATGCGTAGTTTGTAGGCTTTATGGTATGTACCTTACTTAAGTGCAGCCTTTATACTTTGTTGAAATCAGTACTTTAATCTAAATGTTCTGCATTTTGGTTTGTGTACTGTCACTCTTGTGCCCTTGTAGGATTGTTCCTAGATGCATATGCCTTGTGTGCTATGCATTGGTTGAGTGTTGAGCATACAAGTGTCTTGCCTTGTGCTTGTTAACTTGTATGTCGTTGTGTTCATTCCAAGTGTGAATGAGCACTGTGATCACTACCTTGTGGTGTTCACTTGGTTGATCAAGCCATGGTTTGTTTATTAACTCCATTTTTGCTTGATCTCATATTGCCTGTTTCATATGCATTTATAATTTTCTGCTTACAATGATCATGGTGTATTGTTGTGTTTCAGGAGTATTATGTTCATATGATTCAAGTGCTTCACAGCTTCTAGAGTTAAGTGTGAGTGAGTTTTGTTCAACTGTTCCCAACTCACATGTTAAGTCTAGACTCTGTTTTAGGGTTTTGTCACGGAATAGCCAAAGGGGGAGATTGTAAGGTTGAATTTATTCAACTATCTAATTGGATTTATTCCGTGCCAAATTTGCTTGTAATTCAACATTTAGTAACCCTGTATTTAGGTGGGTTTGTTGTAAGGGTAGTGAGTGAGATAGAGTGAAGATTGCTCAAGAGTGTGCAAGAAAACAGAGCGTCGCGGCTGGGACTCGCGGGTGGACTCGCGGCTGCAAGCCGCCAGAAGCTGCACACGTGCCAAGCATGCTGGAAGATGAACAGTCATGCTAGCTGGAGCACTACAGGACAAAACAGGACAACTGGCCATACGGTTATCTCGCGACTGGATCTCGCGACTTGGTCAAGCCGCGAGGTCAAGCCGCGAGCCACCCCTGTTTTGTAAAATCCTGACGTTTCACATTCCTCTCCACTCCAGTATAAATACCCTTTTAACCCACGATTGAAAGAGAGCCTCCAAAGAGAATTTTGAGAGAGAAACCCTAGAGAAAAACAAGATTGATTCATCCACAATCTTCACCTAAGAGACTCTTCAAATTCCTCTACTCTCTTCCTCTCCATTGATACATCCTTGAGAGGTTCTTGGCCAAATCCTTTTCTCACCATACCCATATCTGTGAGAAGGTTTATTTGGTGCTTTGGGAAGCAGTTAGGAAGGAACCAATCTACATTGGTTGATGCTATGGTCAAGTAGCGGAATCCGGGAAGCTAGAAAAGAAAAAGGTTCGGCGCAACCTCGTTGGAGCAAGAAGCTTGGAGGGCTTAGGTACATCGGGTAGTTTAGGCTTGGAGGGTCTATTGCTGTTCATGTATCCCAACTACATTTTCTAGTGGATTATTGACCGCTTGGAGGGCGGCGGAGAGGTTTTACGCCGAGGGCTTCGGTTTCCTCTTCGATAACACATCATGTGTTGTCCTTGTGTTTGCATCTCTCTTCCCTTTATCTTTGCCTTTTATTTTCTGCTGTGAATGTGATTTTAATTGACTTAGATTGTTTATCAATTCTGTATTAAGCTTTTGTTCATGTTCCGCACATTAATTGTTTGATATAAAGCTTGAATTGGTAATTTGTAATTTGGGGGTCTAAACGTTCAAAGGTGTTTATACACGTTTTTGAACTTTCAATAAGAATGTACTTGAAATTACAACTAAACTTATCCTATCAAATCAAATCAATTTTTAGAGAAAATTGAATAATATATCCAAGTGTTTAACAAGACAATCACAAAAAAAAACAAAAAAAACAAAAACTCATAGTATAACATATAACAAAATAAAGGCAGAGAACCACATTGGGTAGAATAAAATAAGTTAGTATTGATATATTTGTTTAAATAGTAAGGTTTTAGAATATGAAAAATTTACGATTATAACCCCTTAGCAACACGGGGCAGGGTGGGGACAGGGAGGGGTGGGGCGAGTTTAAAAAGTTTAAACCCATCCCCAACCTGCCCTGTGGTGCGAGGCTAAAATCCTACCTCATCTCCGCCCTACCACATTTGCGGGGCGAGAAAAACTCGCATGGGGTAGAGTCGGAAGGGCGGGGCAAAATTACCATCCCTACCTCTAATCACTAGGTTACACCTTAAAGAGTGTATAAATATGATAGTTACCATTATTACTCAATTAAAACTATATTTGGTTACACATCATTTCAATTAGGCCGACCTCCCTCAAGAGAAGAATTTCAAATCCAACCAGTCAGGAATGGAACCATGACTTGAAGTTAGGGGGGCCAACTTTGTTGTTGGTTATGTGCGGTGGCTCTAGCTTCCAGCTCAGTTGTTTAATAGCTTTTTTTTTTTTTTTTGGTGTTTTTTATGTGTGCATCCAAATTTGAACAAAATTATTTTGTTTAAATTTTTTGAAAGAGTCAGATTGTTTGTTTTGGGTAAAATTAGTTGATTGAATTTAATTGTTTTTAGCTTTACTATTGTTAATTTTTATTGTTGAATAATTTTTTTGGGCTTGTTTATTTTGCTTTAGATTTTAGATTTGGCATTTAAAATGAGGAAAATGCTAGAATTACAAACATTTTTACAAATTATTAATGTGGTGAGTAGTTATTAGTAAGTAAAAATTTGATATAAATGATGGGCTCAGATGCAAACCAATAAAATTTTACTATGTCATCAGTTTGTAAAAATGTTATAGAAAATGTTGTGGCTAGAGTAGTACTCTTAAAAGAATCAATGATAATGTTAAGGGAGGCAAAATGTGATTTTATAAAACAAAATTGCTAAAATTGGTGCCTATGTATATATTAATTTAAAAAATAAATAAATAAATTAGAGGGGCCATTCCCTCGTAGTCCAAGTCTCCCTCCGTCCTTGCAACTAGTCAGGGTGTACCCATCCCTTTCAATGTTTGCCACTCACCTTATAGTATCAGTGAAAAAACTTAGGTACTTTTGGAGCAATTCTCCCTTCTTTCACATGAGGGGTGGACCCCACACGTGGGTCTTACCATGGAACCCACCCCTCATGTAAGAGAAGGGAGCATCGCTCCGGGAGCATGTAAGAATTACCCCAGTATCAGACCTTTCTATGAAAGTTCAAGCTGAAATTAAATATCCCAGCGTAGCAAATCGAACCAGAATCAAGGGCAAACAAAACACAGAGAAAACATAGATAATGCGTACATAGATTAACGACAAAATCATTAAATTTCTTTAGTCTAGGGATACAAAATCATTAAATTTCTTAATAAAGCAAATACATTGACAATAATATATGTCCTTTGGCCATGTGTATGGTGCTATTCATAATAATTATGGGCGTCCCGCATTGGCTTTCAATTTACGCAACAGTAATAATAATGTAGAAACAATCCAGGAATAGCAAAAGTTGTGGCTGCAATTTTGCCAGTCAATTTGTGTCCCCCACCCGCGCACTAGCTAGATCTATATACACTCATCAAACTCGACTCTTTCTTTCTTTCTTTCTTTCTTTTTTTCTTTCTCTCTCTTGCATTTATTTTTATTTTTTGTGCGTTAAAAGGGATTTTATTGCAAACACTGAAAATACAGCCAAGTGACTTCAAAGAGTTACCAACTACAGACACATTCTCTCTTGCAAGTTGCATAGAGACTTATGGTTCTTACATGTCTAAAAAGACTAAAATCCCCCATATGCATGAAAAGAAATTGGTTTCCATCAAAAAAGAAAAGAAACTCAGCAAAAAAAGTGGGGACCTATAATAATATTTGATCATGTGAAACAGAGAAGTACAGAAAGAAAATGGGAAAAATCTAGCAACCCAAATTCAAATGGACTTTTTTATTATAATAAAAAAAATCAAATGTACTTTATTCTAGTTAATCATAAATGGATTACATACGAGGAGCGATCGGATTTCAACTTTGAAGTTTAAAAGCATGCTAGTAATGAAATGCGAATGCTTTTCGCAGATTTCATTTAAATAAAAAAAAAAAAATTGCAGTTATATTGTGCATTTATTAGAGATTTTCTTTTGAAGTATGTACACTCTTTTTTTTAGTCAAAAAGTATTTACACCATTCCTTTTTTGACAAAAGAAAAGTATTTACACTTCAAACTATTATTTCATGCATATAATATATATATATATATATATATATACGCATATTAATATATAGCTTCTTTCTTTCACAACATATGAGTCACACAATTGTGAAATTCATTTATTGTTATAGATACTAGGTGTATGAGATAACTTTTCGTAAACTTCATATTCAATAACCAGGAAAAAAAAAAAAAAAGTAAATTTTTTTTCTTCTTTGTTAGAATAGATGGTTATAATATGGCGTGTATATATATATATATATAAATATATATTTATATATATATATATGAGATTAAATTTAATAAGGACGAGGTGTAAACCCTTTAGTTTACACCAACCAATAAATAAATGTCACATCAGATTTTTACTTAAACTCATTGTAAAATCAATACATCTTAATGCACCTAATAACATTTCAACAAACAAATAATTAAAACCTATTTCACATTTCCTAGAATCTCATATCACTTTTCAGCTCATGCGTCTCCAGCCCATCCTCACCGGACCAACGTTTGCCGCCGCACTACCTCAAATGGAATTCTAATGACGACATATCAGATTATATTGTATAACTTTAGAGTCAGATTTTTTTTTTTTTCCTGTTAATTATTATTTGATAAGTTTGCTGATCTTGCTATTATAAACCGACCTTAGCCATGCCATGAAAAATCAATATTTTGACGTTGATTTTATGTACAATCATGTTGGGATTTAGGTTCTAAGATTTGTGAGGATTAACACCACAATTAACAATGTAAATATGTTAACAGGACCTCTGGACATAATATAAGGCTTTTCTTTCCATCAATTACCGAAATTCGTGTTTAATAACGAGTTGCTTCACTTTGGGGATCGAATCTATGTAGTCAAACAATGGAAGAACTCAAATATAGCATGCATGAACCAAAACAGCAAAAAAAAAGAAGAAGAAAAAATCGTCCCTACTAGGACAAACCCATATCTGTCCTTATTTCGAAAGAGCAACATACCCAAACCACAAAGATATGAAAATATAGCAATGGCCAAAATCAATCAAAATATAGCAAAACCAAAAAAAAATTTGAGAATAAGAACAAATCACCTAGGTCCGGCGAGGTTGTGTGGCGGCGGATGGAGGTCCGACGAGATAGTGCAGCGGCAAACAGAGGTCCGGTGAGGTAGTGCGGCGGCAAACGTCAGTCCGGTGAGGATGGGCTGGAGGTGCATGAGCTGAAAAGTGATATGAGATTCTAGGGAAACGTGAAATAGGTTTTAATTATTTGTTTGTTGAGATGTTATTAGGTGCATTAGGATGTATTGATTTTACAATGAGTTTAAGTAAAATTCTGATGTGGCATTTATTTATTGGTTGGTGTAAACTAAAGGGTTTACACCCCGTCCTTATTAAATTTAATCTCTCTCTCTCTCTCTCTCTCTCTCTCTCTCTCTCTCTCTCTATATATATATATATATATATATATATTAGTGAGTGTTGTAACATTACTTAGAGTTACTCAGTGTAGTCTAAGCAATATTGCACAACTTAATAAATGTTTATTGTATTAATATATTAAAAAAATTCCATTGTTTGATTATATTTTCTCAAATCTCAACGTTCTTAACATGTACCAAGTTTTATGTGATTTAGATGTGATTTTTTATTCAATTTAAAAGCCCATCTGTTACGAACAATTTAAATGAAAAACTCAAAATCTAAACATGTAAACGATGACATAGTTATTGATCTCAGATTATCTTGTCAACTTTCAAGTACGTAAAATATAAGAAAAAATCTAATCTAACGGTGAATTGATTAAAATTTGCATCCAATTAAAAAATATTAAATAATGTATGATATCTTAAAGTTACACATATCAATAAGAAAGAAGCAATTTAGAGGAAATCTTATAAAGTTTCCTTTGTTGGTTGAATTGGATAAGGGAAATGTTTCTAAATACCAACTATCAAGTGTATTGGATTCAAATCTTCAATGGGACATTGAAGTGCATGGATTGGAGATTTACGTTGTAGCAATTTACTATCGGAGATATATGGGACTCAAAGTTTAGTTTGGTAACCGTAGTTAGATTTACTACGAATAGGGTTATTCTGCTTGTAAATCTTTATCTTATAGTGAAACTGTTTTCCTCAGGATTGATAAGGTCAATCCCCCCTAGATTTTTGCATAACAGAACTAATAATCAACTTGGCTTTAATTTGGTTAAATATAGTGTTTATTCTGGGGTCTAAAACTAACATTCTCTTTAATAAGTGGAGCCTAAAAAGTTAGATTTTTAATATTTTAAATGGAAGGAAGAGTGGAGATAAGGAATGAATACAAGATCTCTTGTTCTGATACAATTGTTCCAAACGTTCATTCTATTTGGAAAAGATAAATTGAATCACTAACCATAAAAAAATGATAAATTACCAATTGTTCTAAAACCTTAAATTGTTAAGAAATTGTGAATTTAATTGATTAACCATATTTCTAGT
Organism: Quercus robur; assembly: GCF_932294415.1. NCBI lineage: Eukaryota > Viridiplantae > Streptophyta > Magnoliopsida > Fagales > Fagaceae > Quercus > Quercus robur. The sequence goes on from NC_065537.1 coordinate 11,249,424, forward strand.
AGCTTGATTGATTTTTTTAATATATATATATATTTGTCATTTAAATTAGTACTAAGTTATAAGAACTGGATGAAATATTATTTGTGAAACTTTTGTTGCCAAGAGGCTTATAGATCAATTGGCACATATTCTAGTGTTTGCAATAAATATGTTTATGGTTTAAATTCTTTATCCTTCATTGTAATTATCAAATTATTAAAAAAGAAAAAAAAAAAAGGTTAAATAAGCTTGTCCATCCTAAATCCACCGAATGTATAATATAATAACCACAAAATGGTGTGATTTTGGAAAGGATACAAGGCTTCATGTCTGTTCCTAGTCCTTGCATTCATTTTGGTCTCGTAGACCAACTTCCCTAAGCTGCACCACTAGTGAAGTTCCTTCCTTATAGTTACAATTTATATGGGACTTTATTAAACCACTTTTTAAAAGTGTACTACATTGCACTTAGTTGTAGTACTCTTATTTTCGAACGTTTATTGTACTACTTATTTAATTTGTACCTAGAACATGTACTATCATTCATGGGTAAGGGTGGCATTGTTCAGGGTTAATATTCCTATATAAGTTTTTGGGAAAAACCTAATTAAGGTGGGCATTGATCAGTTCAATTGATCAGCTCCCTCTTTCTTTTTTTCTTTTTTTAAGTTCAATAGCTAAGAGATGAGAAATTTAAATTCTAAAGATCTTTCTCGGAAATATCATAAAGTGTCAATTGAGTTACAAAACTTGTTTTAAAAGTTGTTTATTTGTAAAGATTTGTTTCAAATGTGATGAGACGAATGCAAATATCTCTATTTTTTGTTTTCAAAGGAGGACAACGCACTTCATCAACAAGATTTAATTTTTCACGAATATACAGGTACTGCAATGACTTCTTACTTTTTATTTTTATTTTTGGTAGTAGAGTGATTACATGTATGTGTCTAGCTTTCATGGTATAGAGTGGAGGTACCTCTAGTGATTAGCGGATAAAATGGGCTTCTACCCTTTTCGGGGAAATTAATTAGCTTTATACTCTCTTTCCCAAATTAAGTAAGGAAATACCCCTCTTTTAAAACTCGATTTATGATAAATTGAGTTAGAAATTTTTTTTCTAAAGCCCTATAGTGCCCTTTTAATGAGCCTATAGTGACATTTTTAAGACCTATAGTGACGTTTTTTAACTCGACTTTAATGAAATCGAGTTATACACAATTTTTTTTTACCTATAACTCGATTTCATTGGGGTCAAGTTTAAAAACGTCACTATAGGTCTTAAAAAATGTCATTATAGGCTCCTTAAAACGCCACTATAGGGCCTAACTCGATTTATGATAAATTGAGTTAGAATTTTTTTTTTCTAAAGCCCTATAGTGCCGTTTTAATGAGCCTATAGTGACATTTTTAAGACCTATAGTGATTTTTTTTAACTCGACTTCAATGAAATCGAGTTATAGGCAATTTTTTTACCTATAACTCGATTTCATTGAGGTCAAGTTTAAAAACGTCACTATAGGTCTTAAAAAACGTTATTATAGGCTTCTTAAAATGCCACTATAGGGCCTAACTCGATTTATCATAAATTAAGTTTTAAAGAAAGGCATTTCCCTTCTTAATTTGGGAAAGGGAGTATAAACCTAATTAATTTGCCCAAAAAGGACAAAAGCCCATTTTGTCCAGTGATTAGCCTCTTAATGATAAAGTGGACTCCTTGCGGTTGTGAGGATTGAGCTTTTAGTATATATTATACTTTTATCAAAGTTTAAAGCTACCGTTTGAAAGGATGGAATCTCGATGCGATCATCGTGATGGATATCACAAATGAGGAGATATTATTATGGTGCACTACGTGCGTACCTCCATGGAAATCTTTATATATTAACTAAAGGTCTATTTTCTTTATAAAAATAAAAAAGAAAGAAAACTAAAATTATATTATTTATTTATATTAGGTTTCATTAGTTATTTAGATTCTTGGTTTTTTATTTGGGTATATTTAAATTAAGCATAAGAATTATTACAAATATTTACATAATGCGTCGTATACAAGTTCAACATACCAAAATCTAAGAGAGTTCTTAGTTGCATCCACTTTTTTTTTGAGAAATCAGCCACTTGATTTCCTTTACAATAAGAAATCAGCAACTCTAAACAGGATATTGCACTCTCTAATAATAGAAGAATAATAGTTTTGTAAATCAGAAAGTGTAAAACTAGTTTAGCATTAATTTTAATTATCAAATTATATGAATTCTAATTAACTTAATTGGTAAAGTCTCAAATCTTTAAATAAAAAATATTTAGAATTTAAATCTTGCATACACTAAAAATTAATTAAAATCCGATAATAAAAGAAATTATCATGAAGTGAACATTGTTTGTTCAACTGATATACCATCCTCGATTCTCCACAGCTCATTTTTAAAACACTCAATCGGTTGTCTTCTTATTACATCTTTGTACTTCTGTTCCTCACACAAAAAAAATCAATGCTCCACATGCACAATGATTTAACTCAGTAACACCGATAATTTGGATAACTTCGTGGCTACATCTGATTTATATTTTCAAAACATTATTGCGCGAACATACGCATGTGCTTCACATGTCTTTACAGAATTTCTTCTCATACTTATCTTCTCCCTATGATCGTGCAATTGATAAGTTTTTTCTTTTTCTTTTAAACTTCTATATATTCTTTGTTTCCACACAACAGTCGATGGCTGAGATATTTTTAATTAATTAAGATTCAAAAAAGTTTTGAAACTTCTGGGAGAAGGCATTCCTACACATGGACCAAACAAGCCATCATATGTCCTACCAGATTTGTTTTTCCTTTTTGACATAAAACTAATTCATCAACAACGTTGGTAACTTTTTTTTTAAAATTTAAATTTTGGAACATAGTGGCGCGCATTTTCATTGGTCCCAAATTCAGTCTGTTCTCACCTCTGTTTATTTATTTATTTTTTTGGACATGAAAAAATCTCCATTGTTGAGATTGTTTTTAGTGTACAATAAGACACTGTCAGAAATATAATTTTTTGCCATCAGACTAGACCCAAACTTTGAAACTTCCTATAAATAGATGAGCATTCTTGTAATGAAAATCCATACGTGGTGCCTATCTACATCACTTCAATTTCAGAGCTCTCAGAATTTCAAACATGGTTGAGACTCAACAATGTAGAAGAATTTTTATTTCTTTGCTGGTCTTCTGTATCTTTTATTCAATCAATGTTCTAACCGTTGAGGCAAAAACTCACTATCACGTCTGGGACGTGAAGTATACCTATAAATTTCCAGATTGCTACAAGAAGCTAGCTATAACAATCAACGGGGAGTCTCCAGGGCCTACAATCTATGCACAACAAGGAGATACAGTTGTTGTTAGGCTTACAAACACTATGTTAACTGAGAATGTTGCAGTGCATTGGCATGGAATCCGACAGGTATTGTCATTATTTACATTGTGCTTTTCATATTACTAAACCCCACTGTTGAAAACAAAGTAACAGACAAAAAAAGTTAGGACCGAACTGTTCTTAATTATTGAGATTTTGATTTCTATTTTTTATTTTTATTTTTATTGCAACTTTGTTTGTGCTTGCTTGGCTACAGTATGGAACACCTTGGCATGACGGAACTGATGGAGTTACTCAATGTGCAATTATGCCCGGAGAAACCATGGATTACAAGTTCGTAGTTGATAGGGTAATTCTCAAATTAGCAAACATTGCAAGAAGATCCATTCAGATTTCAGTACCAACAATTTTTTTTTCTTTTTTTTTTCTTCCTAACACTATGTTTTTGAAAATATAGGCTGGGACATATCTTTACCATGCGCATTATGGAATGCAAATATCAGCGGGGCTGTATGGATTCATTATTGTAAAACTACCTGATGGAGTTTCTGAGCCCTTTGCCTATGATCATGACCATACCATTCTTCTTAAAGATTGGTATCACGGTAGTACTTACGAAGAAGCCGTAGGCTTATCTTCCATTCCCTTTAAATGGGTAGGAGAACCACAGGTAACAGATTTCATCATACTACATATAAAAATAGAAATGTGGTTTCACATAAAACCATAACAATATTTCTTAATCTACTTTTCAGTCACTCTTGATAAATGGAAGAGGAAGGTTTAACTGCTCTGCTGCAGACACAGCTTCCGGAGTTTGTAATGCAACAAATTCAGATTGCTCTCCCTATTCTTTGACAGTAGTCCCTGGAAAAACGTATAGACTAAGGATTGCCAGCTTGACTTCTCTATCGGCATTGAGCTTTGAAATTGAGGTAATTTTTGATATCTTGGATTATCTCCATTTGATTACATAATGGTCCGTTTGGATTGAGTGGGTGTAGAGTAGAGTAGAGTAAAGTGGAATTGGTATAAAATTAGCCTATTTTCAGCCACCTCTACTCTACTTCCCTCCGTTTTCTCTTCCTTCCACTTAATCCAAACGGGCCCTAAGTGTTTGTTATTTTGTCATGTGTTGGGTTTTAGGTCAGATAATTATTAGGCTAAGTTAGGCTATATAAGTGATTATGAGGAACTCTGATTATAACTTGATTTGTTCCTTTGGAGCAAAACGCCATACGTGACTAGTGTATTTTTGGGTTACCACATAATTAATGTCATAAAGTTTCATAACAGACTTTCTAATCTATGCTGCAGGGCCATAACATGACTGTGGTTGAAGCGGATGGAAGCTTTGTTGAGCCATTTGTAACTAAGAACCTATACATAAATTCTGGTGAGACATACTCAGTGATAGTAAAAGCAGACCAAGACTCTAAAAGAAACTATTGGATCACAACTAATGTTGTTGGCCGAAAACCTTCAACTCCAACTGGTCTAGGCATCTTCAATTACTATCCAAATTATCACTACAAATACCCAACAACAGAACCAACCACTGGTCCTTTTTGGAATGACACGGCTTCAAAATTGGCTCAAAGCCGTGCCATCAAAGCCCACCATGACTATGTCACAGCACCACCTCCTACATCGGATAGGGTCATTGTGCTTCTCAACACACAAAATTTGGTCAATGGTATTTACCGCTGGTCTTTAAATAATATATCACTTAGCCTTCCACTTACTCCTTTCCTTGTTTCACTAAAACATAATTTCACTGATACATTTGATCAAAATCCACCTCCGGATACTTATGATGTTGAAAATTATGACATATACAGCGTAGCTGAGAATAAAAATGCCACTTCTAGCAATCCCATTTATAGTATAGACTTCAATACCACAGTGGATATTATACTTCAAAATGCAAACACTATGAGCAATGCTACAAGTGAGACACATCCGTGGCATTTGCATGGCCATGACTTTTGGATATTAGGCTATGGAGACGGTAAGTTCAATATTACAAAGGACCCAAAAAGCTATAACCTCGCAAATCCAATCATGAGGAATACTGTGCCACTATATCCGTATGGATGGACTGCTTTGAGATTTCGGGCAGATAATCCTGGAGTTTGGTTGTTCCATTGTCATATTGAGTCTCACTTCTATATGGGCATGGGAGTTGTGTTTGAAGCTGGAATAGACAAAGTGGGTACTTTGCCAAAGTCTATTATGGGCTGTGGTAAAACTAAACACATGATCAATCCTTAAGTTTTGAAGATGAGATGAGTGAATATTTTGTATTAACTAATGTGGATTAATTAAGCCCATTTTCCCTAAACAAGCCTGTATTGTTATTCCTTCTGTGTTGTATGGTACATCCAATATTCAATTTTGGGAGGTCCCAAAACATTGTCTATTTTAATTTATCTGTTTTATTGGAAAAGAATATGTGTGTGTTAGTACTTTTGCAGTATTGCTAGTTTTGTACGACTCCAAAAGCTTTTTACTCAACTTTGCCAACATTTACTTGGGCCGGATCTTACTTGATCTCAAAGTTGGGCCAATGTTCAATCCGGACTTGTGCCTCCGATTGAATACTGTTTGAAAGCTCAACTGACTGTGTTGTCTCAAGCGCATGTGATGATGTGGACAGTCGAATTATTTAGAATAAGTAAATGCTTCGTGTGAGATCTACAAATAGAAAAAAAAAAATTTAAATAAATAAATATGTAATTCACGTGTGGCTCATATATAATAGGGAAAATAAACAATAAGAAACAATAAGGTAGTAAATTATATATCAACTACTACAATGGAACAATTACAAATGAGGGCAAAAAGTTGGTAAATGACGGAGTAGCTAAATTTGATAAGTTCTTAGGATCACATTAATCAATCGTTGGTAGTTGATGGGACTTTAAAGTTTAAACACTTACATACCTCTCACAATGAAAGAGGCTACACTCTAGGAACAAACAACTTAGAATGGAAAAGAAGAGGCTTTCACTCTAGGAACACAATTAGATGGAAAAGACTCACATTCTTAAATTAAGGAAGATAGAATGGAGAGGTAAGAGGAAGAGAACTCTTATTCTTTCTTTCTTAATGTTTTTTGATAGGCCAAGAATGTATTGACCCCTTTGGTAACTAAATCAATTAATTAGCCAAGTGAATTAATTAGATTCAATTATATGCAATAAGCATGGTAGTACAAAAAAAATCATTAACTAAGTTAAATGCAGTGGAAAATAAATTTGACATAAGTGATTTGTTTACGAATGGGGAAAACCATCGAGGCAAAACCCCATCAGGTGAATTTAAGGTCACCACTTTCGAAAATCCACTATTATCAAAACAAGCAATTACAAGTAAAAAGAATCTCAGTACTTAATACGAACTTACAGTTGAACCCTTACCTCAATAACCAATTGGACTTGTAATGTAGCGGCAATCTCTCCTTTCAATGCATAGCTCCTAGTATGTGACTAACCAATGATGCATGGATTCCAGTACGTGACTAACACACCAACTTGAGGAAGATGTTGGCTACAAAGTTCTTCAATTCATCCAACAATAAAGATCAAGAAGCTCCTTCACTACAACAAAAGTGGACTACGGTGACGAAACCAATCGTCATAATATGTCCTTATTTCGTCACTGAATACATATGGTGACGAAATGGTGACGAAACAGTGTTCGTCACCTAAGCTCCGTCACAGAATGTATTGGTGACGAAAATGTTTCGTCACTAATAAAAAAATGATAGGTGACGAAATTTTTTCGTCACCAATAAAAAATGATAGGTGACAAAAGTTTTTCGTCACCTAATATTTTCGTCACTAAACCTTATTTTCAGTGACAGAATATTTCGTCACCAAATGTTTTATTTTTTCCAATTTCAATAGATTAGGTGACGAAGTTTTGTGTCATCGGTTTTTTATTTTTATTTTTTTTATTATTAATTTCAATAGATCAGGTGACGAATTATTTTGTCACCAATTTCTACTTATAGTCAAATATGGCGATGAAAATTATCGTCACCAATTTTATTTTTTTATTAATATTCTTTACATTTGATTGCCATTACATTAAACTATTCATTTCTAACCAAATCCATAAAAACAAACGTCCATTCATTTCTAACCAAATCCATAAAAAAAAACGTCCATTCATTTCTAACCAAATCCATAAAAAAAAAAACATCCATACAATCTAAAAATGCAATAAAGATGTTCACAAAGTAATTACAACCATTTATATACAAATGATGTCTTAGCTTCCAAACTTTATAGAAAATTATTTGAGTTCAAGTAGCCTCACAAAAGCTATCTTTTTGCCACCAATCCCATATCTGCACAAGTATAAAGGAAAATACATCAATAACAAACTAAATTGCAAACCTATATCCCTGATAAGATGTACTGCAACAAAAAATATTATTATTAGTAAGACAATGTAGAAAAAGTCCACAAAATACCCAATAACAAACTAGACAAAATAATCATAATGCAACATCATATGAAGCCAAACTATCAAAGAAAGAAGACTCACAACATTCTCATCAAATAAAAACCAAACCCACATTACAAATCTTGGAGAAATCATAAAGAATGCAAAAAAATCCCAATTTAAAACAAAACAAATAAAGTGAAATCCAAAACAAAAACCCAGCCACCATCATAAACACAAACCCAACCACCACAACGAATAAAAAATCTAGCCACCACCATTGACAACTAGCTAGCATTGAATAGCTTCTTCTAGCTACTTCATTTGCAATGACATACAGAATGATAATGATATTAAAAAAAAAAAAAAATCAAAAACATCTAGCAAATTAGCAATTAATAGGGTCTTCTCTCTTTAACTTTTTTAAACTACTAATATTTTCTTGTTTCCTAGCTAGTACTATTTATCTACCTTGATTAATAACCATTTTAAAAAAATGTATGAAAAGCATCAATATGCATAAATGAAAAAAAAAATGATATGATGATACAAATTATAATATTGTTTATAATATATATATTGTTTTAACAATTTTATATATATATATATTGTTTATAATATATTGATTATTATAATATTAAATAATATATTATAAGAATTTTAAAAAAGAAAGCAATGAAAAGAAAAAATTAAAAAAAAAAAACTAAACAAAGAAAATACAAATACCTGGAGCAGACAGCACAAGCACAAGCACAGAAGCTTCACAAAATAGAGTCACAAATTCAGGGGCCCACAGCAATAGGTTATTGACAATGATAATGAGAAAGGGACAAAATTAGTCACTCTTTGTTGTCTAAATTCAACACATAGTACGTTTACCAAAGAAAAATTGAACACATAGTACATACATTACACTATTGCAATTTTGGAAAGTGCAAAACATTTACTTTTAAACAAAGAGACAAAACTTTTACTTTTAAACAAAGGGATGAAAATTACACTTTCTATTTTCTTTTCCCTGTCCAGGACGAAGAATATGTGTAGTGAAATTATGTTGGGAAGCAAATTCTCCCTTTTTGGCACAATCAGTGCATCAACTACTTCGTTCAGTGGTGGGGAAATAACAGATGAACTTGATGTGACTCATTGGACAAAGGTTTTTTTTTTTTTTTTTTGGGATACATTATAGAGGAATAAAAAATTTAAAAATCCTCTTTGACACAAACATTGGTCCAATACCATGTGTTATACGTTTGAAGTCAAATAGTCTAATCCTTAGTGAAAGGTATTTATTTTTTTAATTTTTTTATTTCGAGAATGTAGTGAAAAGTGTTTATAATATGAAAGGAAGTTTATGTATTTATTTAAAGAGAAAAGGAATGCATATTTAACCTAAATTTCAAAATTTTTTAATATAATAAAAGTGTTGGGGTTAACCCCTACGAGATAGAACAGTTGGGTTGAAATGGGTATTTTAGTATAGAGAGAATGGAAGACTTACCTCCCATTCAACCAAAAAACAAAAAGATCTTTTTTTTTTTTAATAATGCCAGTTTGTAATCTTTTTGGCTTGGGGATAATGTTCTTTTATTCTAAATCTGAACTGGGTTTGTTTGTGTGGTTGCTATATAAAAAGCAAGCACGTCATACTCAAGCTAATGATCATTCAGGAATTTCAACAAACAGGTGAGAGACATATTAAATTTGTCCATGAAACACATGCATTCATGCGTATAATTTGAACAAGGAATCTTTATAAATAAACCAAGAATTGGTGAGCATCATACCTGAGCAAAAACAAGAAAACATTTTTTTTTTTTTTTTTTTTTGGTCACAATAAGATCTTTAAGGTCCTAGAAAAACCCAAATTCAGTACCAAACAAAAACTACCAAAACCCACAAAAATTAAACTTAAAAATCTAACATATCAAGTCACAAAATTGCATTTATTTAATAGACACATTTATGCACACGCATGAAAGGGGAAAAAAATTATAAAAGCAATGTCCAGAATCCATAATGATATACATAAATTTGCTGCTAAGTTTAAATATTATAAAATCAATAGGGATTGTTGTTCCATATCTCAAAAAATCAATAGGGAAAGACTCATTACCTTCTCCAATCCCAAAAGCTATGTCCTAAAATCAACACCCTCTCTAATCCCAAAATCAATATCCTGTTAATCCTGAAAGAAGAAAAAATAATCCACAAAGTCACCAAGTTTAACATGAGAGAGAGAGATAGAGAGAAGAGTGATGAGAGAGAGAGAGAGCTTACCAGTCTTTTTGGGAGAGGTTGAGAGGCGTGGGTCTGTGTATGGGAGGAGAAAGAGGGAGTAACAATGTTTTGTTTACACAAATAAAATAAAATAAAATAAAAGTAAGACTTAACTACAATACTTAGATGCTGTTCCTTAGATGCTATTCTTTAGATCACTCTTGTAAGATTTTATCACGTGGCTTTTTTCTCATGATAGAAGTGTATTTTTAAAATTAAGTAGCCACATGGAAGAATCTTAAAAGAGAAACTTAAGTAACAGCACCTAAAATACTATACATAAATTTTATCCAATAAAAAATAATGAAAGAAAAAGAAACCTAAAAAGTTTAGAACCCGCCAGAAAATTGGTCACCGCGCGAAAAGAAATAAAAAAAAATTCACTACGTGCTGTGCACTACTCAAAAGAAAAAACTGAACCTCTACTTTTAGTTTGCTTTGCTAGTCTGCTAATTCTATTTGTATACACAAGTACACAACAATTCAATGAGAGCCACACCTTTGTTTTTTAGTTTTTAATATAGAATGAATGTGAGCCACATAATTGTGATATTCTTTTAAGCCTTGAGATTTTGTTTTACTTGCAACACTGTACATTATACTACTTTCTTCTTATTTTTTGTTGAGTGTAGCAACGTACTACTTCTCAAAAATATTATTATTATTATTATTATTATTATATATATATATATATACATATTACCACTACTACTTTTTTTTGAGAAAGATTACCACAACTACTTGATAATTATGATTTAGCTTTGATATTCACATAATTTAGTTTTTTTTTTCTTCTTATGATAATTATGATTAGAAAAAAAAACAATAGTTTTGATTAATTAAGTGAATAAATTTAAAAAGTACTTAATTTTTCTCTAACATTAATTCATTAATATATATATACACAAATAAACAAATAATAAACATTTTATTTTTAAGATTACAATTCAATATATGTGATGTCCATTTTGCAAAAAAAAAATTAAATCTAAATGAAAGTATCACTAAAATATGTGATGGTCCATTTTTACGTTTTGCTATTTTTATTTTCTAAATATAAGATGTGAAAACCCACAAAAATCTTTTGCAAATTTTTACTTACATAATATTAGTAATAAACTTATTATATTTTTCCTTTTATAATTATAAAATAAATATTTATGACGTCACCGGTCAGACCAAAAAACTGGTAACTAGTCACTTTTTTAGCTCCTTGTTCGTATCAGTTTTTAAAACTAGACTAGACTTGCCAATTCAACCAGGAACCAATCACTGATCTGGTTTGGTTATAACTAAAAACCGAAAAATAGTAAAAAACCAAAATTAACTACGAATCGGTTGATCAATCGTGAAAACTGAAAACCAGGACAGCTCAATCGGTTTTTGAATATTTCTGTTAAGATGCCAAAATGATCCCGAAATAACAGGTGTTATAGCAATCAAAATTCATATCAAATTAAGATATGTAGGGCTGGGTTCAAGTTACACCTAATGTAACTCTAAAAAATGTTACACCACCCAATAACTTATTACTGAATGCATATTTTGAAAATCCAACCATTAGATTACATGATCTATCTATTCTTAACATGCATACCAATTTTCATGCCAATTGGGAATAATTTATCATTCATCTTTAAACTCATCTTTTATGCGTTATTTTAAACTACAAAAACTTGAATTTAGACAATTGATTGATGACATGCCTATTAATCTTTGATCACCTTGAAATTTTGCAAGCATGAAAAATTTATGAAGATAATGTAATCTAACGGTAGATTTTCAAAATTCACATCAAATTAAGAAATATAGGACTGGGTTTAAGTTACACTTGATGTAACTCTAAAAAATGTTACACCACCCAATAACTTATTATTGAATTCATATTTTGAAAATCTAACCGTTGGATTATATTTTCTATATGTTCTTAACATGCATGCCAATTTTCATGCCAATCGGATGTAGTTTACCATTTGATCTTTAAACTCATCTTTTATGCGTTATTTTAAACTACAAAAACTTGAATTTAGACAATTGATTGATGACATGCCTATTAATCTTTGATCACCTTGAAATTTTGTAAGCATGAAAAATATATAAAGATAATGTAATCTAACGGTAGATTTGTCAAAATTCACATCGAATTAAGAAATATAGACACCTGCTGTAACTCTAAAAAATGTTACACCACCCAATAACTTATTATTAAATTCGTATTTTGAAAATCTAACCGTTGGATTATATTTTTTATAAGTTCTTAACATACATGCCAATTTTCATGCCAATCGGATGTAGTTTACCATTTGATCTTTAAACTCATATTTTATGCGTTATTTTAAACTACAAAAACTTGAATTTAGACAATTGATTGATGACATGCCTATTAATCTTTGATCACCTTGAAATTTTGTAAGCATGAAAAATATATAAAGATAATGTAATCTAACGGTAGATTTGTCAAAATTCACATCGAATTAAGAAATATAAGGCTTGGTTTAAGTTACACCTGCTGTTAACTCTAAAAAATGTTACACCACCCAATAACTTATTATTGAATTCATATTTTGAAAATCTAACCGTTGGATTATATTTTCTATATGTTCTTAAAATGCATACCAATTTTCATGCCAATCGGATGTAGTTTACCATTTGATCTTTAAACTCATCTTTTATGCGTTATTTTAAACTACAAAAACTTGAATTTAGACAATTGATTGATGACATGCCTATTAATCTTTGATCACCTTGAAATTTTGTAAGCATGAAAAATATATAAAGATAATGTAATCCAACGGTAGATTTGTCAAAATTCACATCGAATTAAGAAATTTAGGGCTGGGTTTAAGTTACACCTGCTGTAACTCTAAAAAATATTACACCACCCAATAACTTATTATTGAATTCATATTTTGAAAATCTAACCGTTGGATTATATTTTCTATATGTTCTTAACATGCATGCCAATTTTCATGCCAATCGGATGTAGTTTACCATTTGATCTTTAAACTCATCTTTTATGCGTTATTTTAAACTACAAAAACTTGAATTTAAACAATTGATTGATGACATGCCTATTAATCTTTGATCACCTTGAAATTTTGTAAGCATGAAAAATATATAAAGATAATGTAATCCAACGGTAGATTTGTCAAAATTCACATCGAATTAAGAAATATAGGGCTGGGTTTAAGTTACACCTGCTGTAACTCTAAAAAATGTTACACCACCCAATAACTTATTATTGAATTCATATTTTGAAAATCTAACCGTTGGATTATATTTTCTATATGTTTTTAACATGCATGCCAATTTTCATGCCAATCGGATGTAGTTTACCATTTGATCTTTAAACTCATCTTTTATGCGTTATTTTAAACTACAAAAACTTGAATTTAAACAATTGATTGATGACATGCCTATTAATCTTTGATCACCTTGAAATTTTGTAAGCACGCAAAATATATGAAGATAATGTAATCTAACGGTAGATTTGTCAAAATTCACATCGAATTAAGAAATATAAAGCTGGGTTTAAGTTACACCTGCTGTAACTCTAAAAAATGTTACACCACCCAATAACTTATTATTGAATTCATATTTTGAAAATTTAACCGTTGGATTATATTTTCTATATGTTCTTAACTTGCATGCCAATTTTCATGCCAATCGGATGTAGTTTACTATTTGATCTTTAAATTCTTCTTTTATGCGTTATTTTAAACTATAAAAACTTGAATTTAAACAATTGATTGATGACATGACTATTAATCTTTGATCGCCTTGAAGTTTTGTACACATAAAAAATATATGAAGATAATGTAATCTAATGGTAGATTTGTCAAAATTCACATCGAATTAAGAAATATAGGGCTTGGTTCAAGTTACACCTGATATAACTCTAAAAAATGTTACACCATCCAATAACTTACTATTCAATTCATATCTTGAAAATCTAACCATTGGATTACATTTTCTATATGTTTTTAACATGCATGCCAATTTTCATGCCAATCGAATGTAGTTTACCATTTGATTTTTAAACTCATCTTTTATGCATTATTTTAGACTACAAAAACTTAAATTTAAATCAATTGATTGATAACATAACTATTAATCTTTGATCACCTTGAAATTTTGTAAGCATAAAAAATATATGAAGATAATGTAATCTAACGGTAGATTTGTCAAAATTCACATCGAATTAATAAATATAGGACTTGGTTCAAGTTACACCTGATATAACTCTAAAAAATGTTACACTATCCAGTAACTTATTATTCAATTTATATTTTGAAAATCTAACCGTTGGATTACATTTTTTATACGTTCTTAACATGCATGCCAATTTTCCTGCCAATCGGATGTAGTTTACCATTTGATCTTTAAACTCATCTTGTATGCGTTATTTTAAACTACAAAAACTTGAATTTAAACAATTGATTGATGACATGACTATTAATCTTCGATCACCTTGACATTTTGTAAACATGAAAAATATATGAAGATAATGTAATCTAACGGTAGATTTGTCAAAATTCACATCGAATTAAGAAACATAGGGCTTGGTTCAAGTTACACCTAATGTAACTCTAAAAAATGTTACACCATCCAATAACTTATTATTGAATTCATATTTTGAAAATCCAACCATTGGATTACATGTTTAATATGTTCTTAATATGCATGTCAATTTTCATACCAATCCGATGTAATTTACCCATTATTATCCATTTAACTAATTAAATCTTATCCAAACCTAACTCAACCAAATTATTATGAGTAAACCCCAACCAACCCAATTACCCAATAATCAAAATTACCAAATTACAACTAAAACTTGCAAATAAACAAAGTACTCCTAAAATCCTCTAAAATTGCCAAAATGCACCCTAAACCTAAAAAATGACCGAAATATCTCTAAAATCATAAAATTACTAAAATACCCCTTAAACTTAAAATATTACCAAAATATCCCCGAAAACTATAAAAATACCAAAATACCCCATAAACCTAAAAAATAACCGAAATACCCCGGAAACCTTTAAAATGACCGAAATACCCCCCGAAACTTAAAAATGACAAAAAATACGTCCTAAACCTATGAAATGACTGAAATACTTCCCAAAACCTAAAAAGTACCAAAATGCCCATGAAACCTAACAATGACCAAAATACCCTCAAAATATTAAAATTAACAAAATACCCCCCCAAAACCTAAAAAATGACCGAAATAGCTCGAAATTATAAAAATGAGTATTTTGGTCATTTAGGGGTATTTTGATCATTTTTAGGTTTAAGGGTATTTTGATCATCTTTTAGGTTTAAGTTATATTTTTATCACCATATAGGTTTTAGGGCATTTTTGTCATTTTATAAGTTTCAGGGGTATTTTAGTCATTTTTTAGGTTTCGGGGGGGTATTTTGGTCATTTTTTAAGGATTAGGGGTATTTTGGTAATTTTCAAGCATCAAGGCTATTTTGGTCAGTTTTTTTTTTTTTTTGGAGGTATTTTGGTAAATTTTTTATTTTATTTTTATTTTTATTTTTGTTTCGAGGGTATTTTAACCAAATTTTAGGTTTTAGGGGTATTTTGGTCATTTTTTAAGTTTCGTGTGTACTTTGGTCATTTTTTAAGATTTGGGGGTTTTGGTCATTTATTAGGTTTAGGGGATATTTTGGTAATTTTTAGTGGCTTTTGAGCATATTTGGTGATTTTTGGGGTATTTTGGTCATTTTTGAGGTTATTTTATGGGTATTTTGCTCATTTTAGAGATTTTGGGATATTTTGGTCATTTTAGTGGTTTTTTTTAAGCATAATTGGTGATTTTAGAGATTGTAGGAGTAGTTTGGTCATTTTAAATGTTTCATGAGTATTTTGCTTATTTTAGAGATTTTGAAGATATATTGGTCATTTTAGTGGGTTTTGAAAATATTTGGTGATTTTATAAAAATTGGCTTTGGGTAGGGTATGGATATCTATGGATAAACAGACCGAGTAACAATTGGGTATGAATACTAATTGGGTAAGGTAATCAGATATCCATAGAAAAATTAATTGGGTCGGGTATATATGGGTATACCTTACCCATGACCATCCTTAATAGGTGATGAACACTTATTTCTTCACCAAAAACACCTCCATCTTAATAGTGGATGATAAATTTGGAATTTTGTCACCCTCCAGTTAGTCTTTGGTTAAACAATAGGAGACCAAAATTTATTTCGTCACCAAAAACACCTACATCCTAATATTAGGTGACGAGTTTAGAATTTCATCACCTTTGGTAAGTCTTTGGTGACATGAATATTTCGTCACCCTAGGTTTGCCTTTTTTTCATGACCTATAGTGACGAAATAAATATTTCATCACCAATTTGTGCATCTTTGGTGATAAAATATTGATTTCGTCACCAATCGGTACATCTTTGGTGACGAAATATTGATTTCGTCACCAATTTTAAATTTTTTATAATATTTGGTGACGAATTCTTCTTTTCCTCACTAAATGTTATCATTTGGTGACGAAATTGTTTATCCTCACTAGATTTCGTCACCATAGCCCACTTTTGTTGTAGTGCTTGGTTACAAAATCCTTGGCGCAAAGACGCAGTAGCTTCTTCAAAGAATATGATGAACTAGGACAAATTGTCTCTGGTCACAATATGCATGTCTTATGACTTTGCTTCAAGTTGCATCATCATGTGACGGCCTTTAAAATAATCCTTATATATGTTTAGGGTTGTGAGAAAAGAAACCCTAGACAAATACATATGGATATGTGTGAAATCAGATCTAGAAATTCTAATTTGGTAATTTTTGATAGATACAGCTGCTATTGAGCTTCTGTCGAGTTTTAACATTAAACCTCTATAGATATGATTTTGTTAAGATATTTGTCGAACTTTAATGAATAGCACTTCTTCACTTGTTTCTTGGACAGATTTGTATGGCTTCAATACTAAACTTCTAAACTTGTGTCTTGAAGTATTAAATCTATCCTAGATCTACCCAATTACAAGTAAAGTGCGTTTTGTCGAAGGATTAGCCAATTTACATCTCATATGTTTCTAACACTTTCTACATATATCCTAACAATCTTCCCCTTTGGCAATCCATGACAAAACCACAACAAACAAATGAATCATGAAAGAAGTCTTAAATCATTAAACTCATAATCACTTGTTGAATTACAAAAAAAATCTAACCCTAACACAAACTCTTGAAAAAGTTTGCAAGAAGAGAGTTCATGGCATGATAGATTTTCACAACCTGTCTTTCTGAAACACTTTAAACAAAACTCATCAAGGCATCTTAGTGTGAAACAAAAATAAAGATAGCATACATAAAGAAACATGTGTATAAAGAGAGAAAAGAAACAGCACATGGAGAGATAGGTGAAAAACAACATACATCATCATATATATATATATGAAAATAAATACAATGTATGTCATAAATAAATGGTCACAAGACCGATGTACAAAAAGATAATGTAACCAAAAAGAAAGAAAAGAAAAGTACATAAAATCCTTACTACATCCCTCAAGAATATATAGACACTCCCCCTAACAAAAATTATCCTATGCTAACTCTCCCCCTAAATACAAGACTACTCTCATCCAAAACTACTTCCCCTTTTTGTCACGAATGACAAAGGGTAAGTCATCAAGAGGGTGTCACCTCATCATCATTGGAAGAGCTAGCATCCTTATCCTCATCCTCATCGTTAGCACCATCATCGCCATCCTCATTTGCTGAAGCCTTCGGAGAAGGAGAGGGAGAAGCAGTGAAACCACCAAGGTGAGCCGGTTATCGTGCAATATGACCGACACAGGTGTTCACCTAACACAACTCATCACTAAGAGTGTCAAGGCATGCATCCATACATAGAAGCTATGCCATGATGGCCTTAAGAGTCATACCACCATCTGAGGAAGAAGGAGCGAAGGTGGAAGGAATAGTAGGAGCTATAGAATCAGTCATCTTTGTCCATGGCTGCTTCGGTCGAAGTTGGGCCTTGCACCGCCAAACAAAAGCTACGCTAATGGCACCCATAATAGTGTAATAAGGAGAATCAAGAATAGGGATAGAAAAATGTGAAGGATCTGAATGATAGCCGAAGGAAAAATGAGCTTATCACGGGTCGCTGTATCTTGATAAACATCAATGATGGAAGTGATGAAGTGAGAGGGGTAGTCAATAGAAAGATCCTCTAAGAGGGGAAACAAAAATCAAGAATGAGGTTTTGTGATAGAGTTATAGTAAGACAGTAAAGTAAGAACAAATTTCATCACCATATTAAGGAATCTCGGACCATTTGCAAAGCCCAAGCATGGCATGTTTTGACGCTCACCCTATATAAAAGGTGTCTCATAGAAATGAGACAGAAGCTCATCTTTGGACACGGTCCTCAGATGCTAACAATCGGGGTAATCAGGATACGATCCCCTCGGACATGTAGTATCTTGGATATATGATTCGGAGTGACCATGATACATGTACCTTTGAATGTCATGGCAAACTGAGGAACAGAGGTATTGATACCGTGTAAATTAGAGTAAAACTCTTGTATAAATACG
Source organism: Quercus robur (assembly GCF_932294415.1). Lineage (NCBI taxonomy): Eukaryota > Viridiplantae > Streptophyta > Magnoliopsida > Fagales > Fagaceae > Quercus > Quercus robur. Next base: position 11,268,085 of record NC_065537.1, read on the forward strand.
ATAGGGCACTTCAAGGGTATCTCACAAAGAGATTCCCATCCCTAAGTCCGAATGACTTTGGGTAGAAGAGTGTCAGAAAAGTCCGATAGAATGACATGGTGCTCCGGATGAATGCCACATTTCTGAAAGTTTTCAAGGAAGTCCTGCTGCTCCTTCCCATCACAAAACCGAACGTGAAAAGGGGGAACGAGATCAGAAGAAGAAAACCCAGAACCAAGAGGGTTTCGAGTCGGAATAGTTTTACACTTAGGTGCCATGCACAGTCTATCCGAGAGAGAGAGAGAGAGAGAGAGTAAATAGAACACAATCACAATCCAAAAATAGGAATGAAAGAGTACATACGCATGAATATGTGATGTGCTCAAAAAAATTGCATCATGGGTTGAAACCCAATCCAAACCTACTAGCACACAATTTTCAATAGTCAAGTACACATCTAAATGCATGAAACATTGTTAATATGTTAGTGGAATGCAATGCATGAGCATATTACACCAAAACAACACAACCCAACCCACAAATTTCATAAAATTCTCAAAAAACCCCAAAATTTTCAAAAACCCCAAAACCTTGGTCTAAAATGCATGAAAAATGAAAAATGAAGATTTTATGACACTTACCAAGTGATTTGATCTTGGTAGAGGTTGAAAATACAATGGGTAGAGAGATTTGAGTGAGGGAGAAGTGTTTGGGACGAGAGAAAAGTGTTTCTGGCGAGAGAGAGAAGAGAAAATGAAATTTGATTTCGCATTCAGCCCTTAAATAGAAATCGTCAAGGATCTGTCAAGCACAATTCTCAATAGAAATGAATCAGTCGAGGTGTTGTCAAGGATCTGTCAATGGCAAAAACACTTTGATGGATCGAGAAGCTGTCGAGAATCTATCGAGAAGAAGTCCAGAAACCTTGATGGATCTAGATTACGATAACTTCTATCAAGAAAAGAAGAAAAAGGGGCTTGATAGAAACGAATTTGTCGAGGATCTATCGAGAAGCTATCGAGCTTGAAGAAAAGGAGTTTTTCAAGGAGGAAAAACACAAAGAGATGAATGCAACAAGCAAGCTACTCAAACATAGAACCAATCAACATATTAAGCTCTCAAAACATCTCTCAACATATGTGTAAAGCATTCAAGATCCAAAATACACACACACACTAAACAAGTCTAACCAATTTTACATTTCAAAAACAAGTTAAGATAGTTTAGTGAGCATATATTAACACATGTATTTTGTATGATAGTCAAATCATATTGTACCTGCACATGTATCAAAAGTAGCAAAGAATTTGTGTGTTGTGTATGAAAATATAGCAAGATTGCATAAGTGTCTCATATTATGACAATTCGAGATATGAGAAAATCAAATAAACTCACATAATGATAACTTTTGATGGGGACTATCACCTTTGAAGTACATTCTATAACTCCCACATCTCCTAGAAACATGCTTGCAACCATATTTAAAATCATTTTGATTCTTTTTCTTTTTGAGCATATCATGCATGAGCATATAAGAGAGAGAGATGAAATACCCAATTATGTTAAGCCAAAAACATCACAATTTTGCTATGCTGAAGCACACAAATGTTATACATGATCGATGGGTTTTAGTGGTGAGATGGTTATTTATGCTTTTCTCTTAGGATTTCTTAGTCCTTCTCGTTAAGAAAAAGTGATATGAGTGTTAAATATAAGAGATTACTTAATCGTACCCATAAAAAAAATGAGCCACAAAACTCACTTGCTTAGTTGTGCATTGAATGCTTATCTAAGTTACAAAAGATACAAAGTTTAGAAAACTTTGTGTCAATGGCCATCCAAGGAACACAAGTACCAATATACACAAATACACATTGTTTTTGTATTTTTGTGATTTTTCATTTTTATTTTTTATTTTTATGAAAAACAAAATTAAGCAAAACTGAAAAAAAACAACCAAAAACATGTTAAACAAAAACAAAGCATAAAACTAGATTGGCTCAAAAACAAGAAAGGAAAACAGACAAGTAATGCATAACCATAAAGGGGAGAGAGAGAAAAAGTGGCTAAATCATTTAGAGCATTTTTCTTTCCACACCTTGGAAAAACCTTTCCTTTGAGTGAACCTTTAATCCGATGGTGAGGGGGAAGAATTAAAATTAGTCAAATTTGAAAGGAACATGAGGGCCTTGAGAAGACCTCCAAGAGGAGCAAACGAGGATGGAAACTAATTCTGGTTTCTAGAAGAGTGTTTACTATTGCTTTCTTGAGTGGCTAACCACTTTTAACAATTTGGATAAGTATGCCCTGAAGCTCCACAGTGATGATAGAAATGCGGCTTCTTCAGTTGAGACTTTTTGTTGTTAACTTTATTAGTCCTAGGGTTTCTAGTCTCTTTTTTTTCAACCTTAGGGGGTGCTCCTAAAATAGATTTGCCTTTATCTATGTTCTCACTAGCTATTTTTGTTTTAAATTCATTGTTCTCAGAATTAACATTATCAGTAGGTGAGACAAACACAGTTGTACTAGAGGAGGCAATATTAGGAGAAGAGAAATCATACCCCAACTCGATTTTATCAGAAGTAGCTTTCTGAAAGCTTAGCATTTCATCAAGCTTTGCAGTGGAAGTTCTCTCCAATTAAGCTCTAACATGGAATAGTTCTGCTTCAAGCTTCTTTGTCCTTTCAGCAAAGAAGTTGTTTTCAAACCGTAGTGCACCAATGGTTTGATTGGCTTCATCAACCTTGGTAGAGAGTTGCTCTCGATCTAGGTCAACATCACTTAGCTTTTTGGTGGCCAACCTATACAGTTTCTCATGTTTCTTAGAAACCTTGTAAAATTTTGTATAGGCTGTATGGATGTCATCTTGATCGTCCATTTCTAAAACTTAAAATCTACCAAGTCCTCTTCATCATCTACTATTTCTATAACCCCTTCAATAGAATCAACTATAATTGTGAAGGCATTTAAAATTCCCTTGTCATCACTGTCATCTGATTCAATCTTAGGCTCGGTGTCACTCAAGGTAGCAGCAGGAGCCTTGCTTTTCCCAATTGACTTGAGATATGTTGGACATTCTTGTTTCATGTGTCCAAAACCTTGACATTTGAAGCACTTTGGTCCGGAGGGAATAGTGTACTGACCGCCATCTTTAACATCATTCTTTCCTCTGTCTTGGCTCTTGAAATGAGAAGAACTAGATTGCTTACGGCATTCTTCATGAACTTCTTGAACTGCCTAGTGATGTAGGATTTCATCTTGGAATCTTCATCATCAGAAGACTCGTTGGTCTCATTACTTTTGGCCTTTAATGCCATGCTCTTACTTTTGCTTCCTTTCCCAATTTTAGTCAAATCATGGGTTTGCTAGTTGCCAACCAGCTCCATCAAAGGAATAGAGTCAATATCCTTTGATTCTTCAATGATAGTGATCTTGGCATGAAATCTCTCAGGCAGAGACCTTAGAACCTTTCTTACAACCTTGGGTTCGGGAATGGTTTCCCCAAGGTTAAAGGTTGAGTTGATTATGTCCTTTAGCTTGGCATAAAACTCATCAAATAACTTAATTTCCTTCATTTTTATCTTCTCAAAACTAGTAGTGAGCATTTGGAGCTTTGAATCCTTGACAGCCTTAGTTCCTTCATAGGTTGTCTGGAGGATAGTCCATGCTTCCTTAGTAGTTTCAGTAGAGGATATCTTCTTTAACTCCTCATTGGTGGTCACACTGAATAGAGCATTCAATGCTCTATTGTTGAAGTTTGCCGCTTTGATCTTGGCATCATCCTAATCAGCTAGCACTTCCTCGGTGTATTGACCCCTTTGGTAACTTAATCAACTAATTAGCCAAGGAATTAATTAGATTCAATTACATTTAATAAGCGTGATAGCACAAACAAATCACCAACTAAGTAAAATGTAGTGGAAAATAAATTTGACACAGGTGATTTATTTACGAATAGGGAAAATCATCGAGGCAAAACCTCACCAGGTGAATTTAAGTTCACCACTCCCAAGAATCCACTATTATCAAAACAAGTGGTTACAAGTAAAAGAAATCTCAATACCTAATACCAACCTACAATTGAACCCTTACCCCAATAACCAATTGGACTTGTAATGTAGTGGCAATCTCTCCTTTTAATGCATGACTCCTAGTACGCGACTAACCAATGATGCACGAATCCCAATACGTGACTAACATACTAACTTGAGGAAGATGTTGTCTGCAAAGTTCTTTAGTTCATCCAACAATGAAGATCAAAAAGCTTCTTGGTTACAAAACCCTTAGCGCAAAGATGTAGTAGCTTCTACAAAGAATGTAATGAATTAGGGAAAATTGTCTCTAGTCACAATATGCATGTGTTATCACTTTGCATCAAGTTGCATCATCATGTGATGACCCTTAAAATAATCCTTATATATGTCTAGGGTTGTGAGAAAAAAAAAATCCTACACAAATACACATGGATATGTGTGAAATCAGATCTGGAAATTCTAATTGAGTACTTCTCAATAGATACAGCAGCTGTCGAGTTTTTGTCAAGCTTTAACATTAAACCTCAATAGATATGATTCTGTCAAGATATCTGTCAAGTTTTAATGAACAACACTTCTTCACTTGTTTCTTGGACAGATTTACCATGTCTTTAATACTAAACTTGAACACTTGTGTCTTGAAGTACTAAACCCATCCTAAATCTATCCAATTACAAGCAAAGTGTGTTTTGTCAAAAGATTAACCAATTTACATCAAATATGTTTCTAACACTTTCCACATATGTCCTAACATTTTCACTCTTGGTTAGAATGGAGAAAATTATAGGTATGTATGCAACACCATATAAACCTTAACTTCCACCATATTAAATTACATAACTCAAAAGATTTACTACATTATACAATAAGTCCTCCTTGTACTAACTTATTTCATTCATGAAATGGAGTTTCATAATCTAAATAAATACTTGTATAAATACTTGTACTTAAGAGGTGTGGTGCAGATATTTGCCACTTGCTCATGATATTTTATGAACTTGAGTTGAACTTCTCTCTTGGTTATAAAATAATATCTCGTATCAATCTGCTTGTCTCGTTTATGAAAAATTGGATTCTTTGTAAAAGTTAATGTTGACTTGTTGTTCACAAATGTCTTTGTAACTTCTACTCTTGTGGCAAACGCTAAAAGTGGTAGCAATGTACTCATCTTCACAAGGATAATTAGTTAAACTTGCTTGCTTTGTATAAGTCGATGTGACTGTAGTATCATCAATTCAGAATACAAGTCTAGTAGTACTCTTTCTATCATCTATATCTCTAGCCCAATCATTGTCACCATAGCCAACAAGTTCAAACTCTTTAGAGTGTAAATAAAATAGTCCAAAATTAAGTGTCCTTTACACATGATAATGAACTTTCTCTTGGCAATCTTCAAATGAGTTATAAAAGATGCTTCTATGATGTTGGATTCATTTTCTCCTTGAAAGCTCAATTAGTGTGAAAACACTAATGCTTGTTTAGACCCCCAATTTTAAATTACGGCTTAATTTTTTTTACTTTAACTTATCTAAGTGTGGAATAAGAGTAAAGCATACACAATTATCTGATAACACTACTGTAAGCCATAAGCAAGTACAATATGCAATTAAATGTAAATCTTAAAAAGTAAGGAAGAGAGATGCAAACACAAGATAATACCAAGATGTGTTATCGAAGAGGAAACCAAAGTACTCGACGAAAAATCTCTCTGCGGCCCCCAAGCCAAAATTGATCCACCAGTGAATAAGTTAAAGTACATGAATATCAAAAAGACCCTCCAAGCCTAATCTACCCAATGTACTTGAGCCCTCCAAGCTCTTGCTACCAACGAACTTCTCAAAGTACTGTCTTCACTAGTTATCTGGATCTTGCAATTCCGCCTAATTGCATCTACCACACAATGGCTTCTTCCAATACTTCCCAAAGGCACCAAAACTTCTATCAACACTCAGAATGGGTGAGGTAAGTGTTTGGGCTAAGAACCTCTCAAGGATGTGTAAATGGAGAGGTGGGAGTAGATGGAAACTTTAGAGAAATGATGTAGAGGATTGTGGATAAAACAATCTCTAAATATCAAGTCTTTGGCTAGGGTTTCTCTTTCAAAAGTTTCTTCAGAAAATACTCCTTCTTCTTACATTTCATGGGTAATGAGGGTTTATATAGTGTTGGTAAAGAATGAGAAAAGTCACATTCCAAAAAGCAACAGGCAGTAGGTTTCATGGGTTACTCGTGACTTGGCCTGAGTTGTGAGTCACTCGCGAAAACCAGCCTGTCAATGACTCTTCAAATTCTAGCATGTGCTTCTCACGTGGCTTGTTTCGTGGGTCAGCAATCACAAGTCAGTCGTGAGTCAAGTCAAGAAAACCAATTCTTCATAGATTCTTCACCCAACTCTCACACACAGCCCTTACATTAAAACCCACAAAAATACAGGGAAATGATTGAACAAAAATAAAATTAAATCTAACATGAAATTAAAGCCAACAAAATACATAGTTTTAAATCACAACTTTACAATCTCCCCCTTTGGCTATTTCGTGACAAAACTCCTAAACAGACTCTAGACTTAAAACGTGAGCTTGGGAATAGAGGCAAAACTCACTCATACCTAAATCTAAAATTTGTGATGCACTTGAACCAAACACACTTGTATCCTGAAACACTTGCACATAACAAATAATTTCATTATGCACGAGACAAGTAGAATACAAGGCATGTATAAAGAACAAGTAAAATGTGATCAAGATAAACAAAAGATGTAAGAACATATAGCATAACTTGATCAAACATGAACATTCATTAAGGAATGACCACAATGAACATTTACCAAGTAAATGATCATCCAGAAACCCAAGCAATTAAGAGAAGTGCAAAAATAAATTTCATGTCCAACAAGCACATGATGCATTAAAGAAACTAAGGCAAAAAGAAATAGATAACTAAAAGCATCAAGAAATGGCTATAAAAACTAAGGTACACAAAGTACTAAAGTAAACTGAGTTTTAAACCAAAGTAATGAAAACTTTAAAATAAAACATAAAGCAACTAAATAAAACTATATGAGCAGTAAAAATGTCTCAAAATTTTGCTCCCTCTTAAACTGTACTCCCCCTCAACTAACTACTACTCCCCCTTTTTGACCAAAATGGCTAAAGATGCTAGTCCATGCTCGCTAAGTCTCTAATCTGAGTGGAGAGACCAATGATTTGCTTTTGAAGATACACCATCTGTGTGGTGGTGTATGCACCATGATTGTTAAATGTCCGTTGCATAGCCTCTAGTGAATGCTGGAAATGGTCAAATCTGTCAAGAAGCATGTCAATGCGATCAGGAGCATGAGGAGGTGCATGAGGTTATCCCTGAGGCTGAGCCTGTGGCTTTTACTGAGCCTGAGTAGGTGAGGCTTCCATGTCTTCAGGATCAAGGGTGAAGTTATCAATATCCTCATCGGTGTTATCATCATTAGGAGCAATGTCCTCACCCTCTGCTCTCTCTTCTTCTTCTCCAAGATCACGGAGACAAGCTTTGCTCCTCTTCATTATCTGAGCAGAGATTTGGTATTCCCTCTCCATCACTGGAAAACCAGGGGGAATCTAGACCCTTTCATGTTGCATGATGGACATGATCAATCCCAAGAAAGGTAAAGTCATCTGTGGCGTCTTCTTGCTTACACAATTCATAAGCAGATGGTAGATGTGAGCATAAGTGTCTATGTCCTTCTTCAGGAACAAATCATGAAGGAACATAGCTCGAGGAAGGGATAGGTTCGTAAGATTCATCACTGGGAAGAGGTTGAAAATCATGATGTACGCTAATGTTCTAATTTCAAGAGAGAAATTGGTGGTGAGCAAGCACTTCTTGTACTGATCTCCCCCAAGCATTGGTGCTACCACTGATATATCTAGTGATTTCCTCTTATCATATGGAAGAGAAGACTCTGGGATCACCAACCTGATTTGAAGGAATTTTTGAATTGACAAAGCAGACTCTGTGAATTCCTTCCCTCTTACTTAATAGTTTAGGTGATCTCCCTTCACAACCGCATTCGAAAAGAACTCCCGAACCAAAACGTGATGCACATCCACTGAGCCTGTGAGGAGTGGAGTCCATGTGCAATCTCTAAACACATCGGGGATGCAAGTGCTCTCAAGAGATGGAAGGTCCACCTCTCTCTCCACAATTTTGATGGCATCCTTGTAGTATTCCAAGAATGCCTCAAATGCATCTCTATTTTGGAATAGATCCTCTTCAAATCTTTGACGCTTAAGAGGTTTCTTGGCTGTGGTTTTCTTGCAAGGAGACATCTACAAAAATGAGCAAACACATAAACCATACAAAAAAATGGTAACAAACTTGATTAGATACAAGTTTGTCCAAAAAAAAAAAAAGAAAAAAAGAGAGGAAAATGCCCTAAAATAGGATCAAATGATCATAACAAAGACAGTTGAACATGTTATATGTGTTACAAGGTCTAAAAAGACTTAACTAGAATGAATGTATGCAAAAACATGTCAAGTGATAGGGTGTGTGCATGAAGGATGCATCAAGTGTGCATGTGCAATGCATGATCAATGCATGAACAAGCACTCATGGGGCAAAGTGTGAAAAACACACAACCAATGATCAAAAAATGTTAAACATGTATAAATATGGTAAACTCCAAAATTTGGTACTCATCGGAGTCCAAAAGAGCGAAAAAATACCATTGAGTCATTTTATCAAACACCTAGTATGAACACACTACACATATGTAATGAACAATGCATGAACATGTGAAAATCATGCCTAAATACATGTTAAAATGCCACATGGGTCATCACAATCAACAAAAAACAAAATGGGACTAAGCCCAATCAACAAAAAGGAAATATTTTGCAAAAAATAAGATTTCCTAACCAAAACACAAAAATAAACCTAACCCTAGGTTTTAAGAATTCTAAGACAAAATCAATGGAGATTAAAAGAGATTAGAAATACTTTGAATGAGTCTTAGAGATGAAATCCAAGAGGGTTTTGATGGTTTTTGAAATAAAATATGTGTTTTGGAGGGTGGGAGTTGTGGAGTGCAAAAAGACAAGATGCTTTGAAAAATAAATTTTCAAGCCTTTAAAAATTGTGATTTTTTTGCATTTCATGAGTCAGTGACTCGTGAGTCTGAGTTGCGAAGCACTCGCGAGGGACTCATGAAACTCTCTGCTTGAAATTTTTAAGAAATTGAAATCTCTTAAGAATTTCGTGACTGGGGTCCACTCGCGAAAGCACTTGCAAAAGGGCCAAAAACAGAGTTTTTCAACACTAAAAATTTGGCATTTTGAGAAAAACTTTTAAGAACCAAAGTGACAAAAATCACTTCCAGAAACACATGAAACACTCAAAAATATTTTTGGGTTTGATCATCAAGCAATTGAGCATACACAAATCACATTTGAACAAATACAATCACACAAATGAAATAGGCATTCATTGAACATTAGACTTGTGTATTGTGTGTGTGAATCAAGTATGAACTAGTCCATATTCTAGTATGAAACTTCAATGATCAATTCAATCAATTCATACACAAATAGCACGAAGTCAAGTGACCTATCTCACTAGTAGAAATGAACATATATGACTCCTCACCAAAGTGTTTACCTTGATTGAAAATTTTACATTTGGCTTCCATTTTTTGTACTTTATATCAATACAACTCATTTTTTGAGCAACGATGCCATGAATTTTTTTATATTTCTTTGAAGAATAAACCTTTGGCTTTGGCATCAAATATTTTGAATACATTTTTGCTCCACATTTTCCTAGTCAAACTAGTTTTCGAAGTAAGACTTTTTTAGCTCTTTCTCTTTAAAAGATTGATGTTTGAAGAGCTTTTTGACATAAAAATAAATGTGAGGAGATATATAAGATCAAGTCTATGCATGTATCAAGATCAAACAAAACTATTAACTAGACATTCATGACAAGCTTGAAGATCTATTTACAACAATTAAAAATAGATTTCTAGATTTCGCTGACACTTAAAATGCACATACATAACAAGCTAAGCTCGTAAATGAACTACACCATTAGTACGGAGGTACTAGGCCAAACTTAACATGTGATGTGACACAACACAAACGATCAAACTTTTTGCAATTTTATACTTTTTATGAGTTTTTGAATTTTTTATTCACTCAAAACAAAGCAATAAAGTAAGATTAACAAAGCAAACAAAGCAAAAAGAGTTAAAAGAAACATGCTAGGAAGGAAGCATTGAAGCAAGAAGAATACATATGATATGGTGCATGAAACAATGTCCCTAATACATTGGGAGTATTAATGCATGGACATAGTGAATAATCATGCATGAGTACCCTTTATCATCCACACCGCATGAATGCTTTAAGTGAGGTCCTTAGACGGAGGGGTTCGACCAACATAACTCTCAAACCTTGGGGTGATGCTAGCTAGGCAAGATGAGATGTTCTTAAGCATTTCCATGATATCTCCAATGAGTTAACCATCATTTTCTCCCTTAGCATGCTTACCTCTTGGCATTCTTCTTGTATTTTCTTGAGCATGCAGAGAGTTAGGCCTTTTGAGAGCATGAAACTTAAAGCAATTTGGTCTTGTGTGCCCTCGAATGCCACAATGATAACAAAAATGCTTCACTTGAGGTCCCCTTTGATTCTTAGGAAATGACTTCCTTTTTGCCTTTGATTTTGGCCCAATGTCCTTCTTCTCAACGATAGGGATCCCTATGCCATGGATCCTTACCTAACTTAGATAAGTTAGTATTTTTATGTAATTTTTGTTATTTTAGTTTTAAGTTATTTATTGCCTTGTTTTAGGTGTTTTTAATATTTTCGTAGTCAAATTAGGGTTTTTTATGCTTTCGTATCCGCCTTAGGGTTTGCTAGCTGCCTTAAGGTTTCTAGCCACCTTAGGTTTTCATTTTTACTATTTAAATGCATTGTAGCCTCCAAAGGCAATTCAATTTTTAGATTAATAAAATACAGACTTTTTGTCGAATTCTTTCTTTGGTGGATTCCAGTTTATCTCCTTGTGGATTCAGGGAACCCCTCATGGATTCGAGGTTTACTATCTAGAAATTAACAGTTTATTTTCTATTCCATCAAAAGAGCATCCTTTGCGCTTTTTTCAGGCTTCCGCGATATCAGTTGGTATCTGAGCCTTGATTGACCCTGGTCTAATGGTTAACCAGCGTAATGGTAACCACCATAACTACAACAACAAAGTTGAAGATGCAGTTCACACTCTGGATGAGTTTCACCAATTTCATAAAGTGAGACAACCAATTGTGGACGAAATCCTATAAATGATTACTATTCTTCTTGCTAGATGTTGGGAAATTTAGACACTGGTTGATAGAATTAACAAGTTTTAAACCAAAGTTGTTAATTAGATTTATTATGAATAAACCTTGTGTAAGGTTGAATTTAATCAACCAGGTGTTGGCTTTATTCCGTGACAAATTTATATGTAATACAGCACTTAGAAACCCTGTATTTAGGTGGGAATCATGTAAGGGTAGTGTGTGAGAGAGTGTGAAGAAATGTTCAAGACTGTGCAGTGAAGCAAGGACTCGCGGCTGGATCTCACGGGAGGCTCGCGGCTTGCAAGCCGCCAAAAGTTGCACACGTGCAGAGCATGCAGGGGAGCTGAACAGTCATGCCAGCTGGAGCACTACAGGACAAAAATCCAGACTGGCCACTCAGTTAGCTCACGGCTTGAACTCGCGACTCAGTCAAGTCGCGAGGTCAAGTCGCCAGCCAGCCCTGTTTTTGGAAAAACTGACTCTTCGCATTCCATTCTCACACCAGTATAAATACCCCTCATTCCCACAAAATAGGTGTGGCCATTCAGAAAGAAAAATCCTAAGAGAGGTTTCTTCAAAACACCCACCTAATTAGAGAGAGCTACACATTCTTAGAGAGAAATCTTTGTAGTCTCTTCTCATTCCCTCTCTCATTGTCAGACCTATTGAGAGGAGATTTCTATCCAAACACTGCCCACACCCATTTAGAGTGTTGAGTGTTTTTGGAGCTTTGGGAAGCATTGGAAGATGCCAAGGATGGCAGATGCTATGGTCAAGTAGCGGAATCCGGTAAGCTAGAAAAGAAAAAGGTTCGGTGCAACCTCGTTGGAGCAAGAAGCTTGGAGGGTTTAGGTACATCAGGTAGATTAGGCTTGGAGGGTCTATTGCTGTTCATATATCCCAACTACATTTTCTAGTGGATTATTGACCGCTTGGAGGGCGGCGGAGAGGTTTTACGCCGAGGGCTTCGGTTTCCTCTTCGATAACACATCGTGTGTTGTCCTTATGTTTGCATCTCTCTTCCCTTTATCTTTGCCTTTTATTTTCTGCTGTGGATGTGATTTATAATTGGCTTAGATTGATTTCCAATTCTGTTTATAACTTATGTTCATTTTCCGCACACTAGTTGTTTGTCATAAAGCTTGAATTGGTTATTTTGTATTTGGAGATCTAAACGTTCAAGGGTGTTTTATACACATATTTGAACTTTCAATTGGTATTAGAGCGGGTACACTTGTTGTGGTTTAAATAGCTAAGTGTGATCCTTGACCCTTTGTGTTTATTTGCCATGGATTGTGCTTTGTATGCCTCTTTGTATGATTTGGTTGGTGATGAATGTAACATGCCACGTGTTTGTGAAAATGCCTCTATGAGTGTTAATCCTCATAAGTGTGATGACATGTTATTTGAATCTATGGGTGTTGTTTACAAACTCTTGAAGAAAAATGCTAAGAAGTTTCAAAAGAATTTGAGTAAGTTATTTTGTGAAAAGGATGATTTGATTGCTAAGCTCAATGAATCTAACAAATTGGTTGAGAAATATAAAAAACTTGCTGAAATTTCTCTTGAAAAACTGAAAGAGTTTGAATGTTTGAATATGGACTTGGATGCTAAACTTGTTTTGTCTAACAAACTTGTTGATGAGTTAAAATGTGAAAATGAATCTCTTAAGATGCATGCCAAGTGTTTGATTGCTGAACCTATTGCTAAAAAGGAGAATAATATTTGTTGCAATCATGTTGTGGTACCTGATTTTGTGCCTAGTGTGTGTTCTACTTTAAAGGACAAATCGGTGTACATTCCTCCACATAAAAGAAATCAAAAGGTGGAGAGAAAGGCTGTTAAGTCAGCCTCCGTTTAGGTGTCAACCTAAGGTTTTGAATGTATCTAAGTTTGTTCCAACTTGCCACCATTGTGGTGTGATCGGTCATATAAGACCTCAATGCTCCAAGTTGAAAAGGGAACAAATCAATGTTGATAGATCTCTTCCCAAAAAGCCTAGTAGACCTAAACGCATTGTTTGTCACCATTGTGGTGCCTTTGGTCATCTAAGACCTCAATGCTCTAAGTTTCATGCTTTTAAAAGAATCAAAAGAAAAGAGAAACTTGAGCTTTTTGGAAGTGCTAAAAAGAGTAAACCGGTTTTGAGTGAAAATAGCATGTTGTTAAAGAAAATGTTTGATGCTCTTAACTCCTTGACTATGTGCATCTCCGGTTCTCATTCTTCCAACCTTCGTCTCACCTCTCTTGAGACACTCATTCCAAACAATCGTTCCGTTTGGATGAGGAAGGGTTCCTATGGTTGAGCCTTTGCTCTTTTGGTCCTTGATCTAATTCTTTCAATCTTTGTAGGACCCTTCATGCATTAAATGTCATAACTTCATGCATTTTGTGCATCTTGCATTTATCTGTTTGCATTGTTTCGTTTTTTATCTTACTTTTATGTTTTCGTTTTGTGTGAGTAAAAATCCAAAACCACATCAAAAGTGAAAAATTCAAAAAGTTTGATTGTATTTGTTTGAGCACATATCACATGTGAGTTTGGCCTTGTACCTTTGTACAAATGGCTTTGTGCATTTTCGAGCTTAACTTGTTATTTTTGCACTTATATCTTTGTGGGAAAAATCTTGACATCTTTGTGTGATTGTTGTTGAAAGTTCAAATATGTGTGTAAACACCCTTGAACGTTTAGACCCCCAAATTACAACTTAACCAATTCAAGCATTAAGTCAAACAACTAGTGTGTGGAAACTTAACATAAGCTATAATATGGAATTGGTAAAAACTATCTAAGCCAAATTAAAATACAATCCACAGCAGATAATAAAAAGGCAAAGATAGAGAGAAAGGAAGATGTAAACACAAAGACAACACGCGATGTGTTATCGAAGAGGAAACCGAAGCCCTCGGCGTAAAACCTCTCCGCCGCCCTCCAAGCGGTAAACAATCCACTAGAAAATACAATTGGGATACATGGACAGCAATAGACCCTCCAAGCCTAATCTACCCAGTGCACCTAAGCCCTCCAAGCTTCTTGCTCCAACGAGGTTGCGCCGAACCTTTTTCTTTTCTAGCTTCCCGGATTCCGCTACTAGACCGTAGTATCAACCAATGAAGATTGGTTCCTTCCTAACTGCTTCCCAGAAATCCAAACAGCTCTCTCACAGTAATGATAATGGTGAGAACCAGGTTTGGTATAATGCCTCTCAAGGATTTGACAATGGAGAGGAAGAGAGTTGAGGAATTTGAAGAGACTCTAATGTATAGATTGTGGGTGAATTAATCTTATTTTTCTTTAGGGTTTCTCTCTCAAAATTCTCTCTAGAAGCTCTCTTACAATCGTGGGTAAAAGGGGTATTTATACTGGAGTATGAAAGGAATGTGAAACGTAAGGTTTTACAAAACAGGGGTGGCTCGCAGCTTGACCTCGCGGCTTGACTAAGTTGCGAGATCCAGTCGCGAGATAACCGTATGGCTAGTTATCCTGTTTTGTCCTGTAGTGCTCCAGCTTGCATGACTGTTCACCTTCCAGTATGCTTGGCACGTGTGCTGCGTCTGGAGGCTTGCAGCCGCGAGTCACCTGTGAGGCCAAGCCGCGAGTCTCTGTTTTCTCGCACACTCTTGAAGAAACTTCACTCTATCTCACTCACTACCTTTACATCAAACCCACCTAAATACAGGGTTACTAAATGCTGAATTACAAGCAAATTTGGCACGGAATAAAGCCAATTAGATGGTTGAATAAATTCAACATTACAGTTGTAAATCGATCTTCAAGCTTGTCATGAATGATTAGTCAATAGTCATGTTGGTTTTGATACTTGCGTAGACTTGTGCTTATATCTCTTCCCACTCTTTTATTTTTATTGCTTAAAGAGCTCAATAAATGTAAATCTCAAAATGAAAAGAGATAATAAGCTGCAAAAGCCGTCGCACATACTAGTATTTGACTAGGAAAAAGGGAAAGCGACTTGTATTGAAAATGTTTGATGCCCAAAAGCCAAAGGCTTGTTCATCAAATTGAAATATAAAAAAGTTCAGGCATCAATCTCAAAAATGAGATGTATTGCTCAAAATGAGTTGTATTGATTCAAAATGATCAAATGATATGAATTGTAAGAAGCCAAATGAAAAGCTTCAATTTTATGTAATCATTTTCTTGTGGGAGGTCATATATGTTCATTTCTATAATTGAGATAGACCACTTGACTTAGTACTAGTTGTGTATGACTTGGTTGAATTGATCATTGAAGCTTCACTCTAGACTAAGGACTATTCCACATTTGATACACACACACAACACACATGCTTAATGTTCAATGAATGTCTTATTCATTTGTTAGATTGTACTTGTCTAAATGTGATGTGTGTGTGCTCAATCATATATGGTTCAATCCAAAAAGATTTTTGATCATTTTATATGTTTTTGGAAGTGATTTTTATCACTCTTTGTGTTCATATTTAGTGTTTTCTTTGTTTTTCATTGTTTAACCATGTTCTGTATTAAAAAACAGGTTTTAGAGTTTTTCGCGGCTCAGCTGGCGACTCGCCAGTCGCGAAACCCCAGTCGCGAGTTCATCCAGAAGCTTTTGGCGACTCACTCACGGCTTGCTCGCGACTCGCGAAAATTTTCGTGACTGAAACTCGCCACTCGCGACTCACTCACGACTCGCGAAAATTTTCACGACTAAACCTCGCGACTCGCCCAGTCGCGAATCGCCCAAAAACAGCTTTTTAAAGGGTTTTTTGTGGGAAACTTGTTTTAAACCTCTCCCATCCTCTCTAAAACCCTTCTTTCAATATTTTTACATCAAAACCCAACCAATTTGAATGATTTTTCATTCCATTAACATTTCTAAGGTATTTATAAACTCTTTTAATTAATTTTAATTCTTAGATTATGTTTTGGAGAGTTTTGTGCTCTTAGTTGGGATTTTTATCATAGGGGTTGGAAAAACTTAATTTTTGTCAAATTTCTTCATGGGATTGGTTTCTTTTGTTGATTTGCTTTGGATGTTGGCCCCTTGTGGCAAAAAGAACATGTATTAAGGGTGGATTTCATGATGTTCATGCATTGTTTCACATTATTGTTCATAGTGTGCATGCTAGGTGTTTGATAAAATGCCTCTTAGACATTTTCTCGCTTGTTTGGACCCCGATGAGTACCAAACTTTGGGGTTTCTCATGTTTCCTCATTAGAAACATGTTTGGTTCATTGGTTGTGTATTTAACACACCTAGCCCCACATGTGTATTTTTCATGCATTGGTCATGCATTGCACTTAGCCACCTCTTGCACACACTTTTGTTACCCTTGTCATGCATTGGTCTTTACCTTATTTCTTCATCCTAGCATGTCATGTTTACCTTATGCTTTGTAGCATGTTTCTTTGTCTTAGGTTTAAGCTTCATTTTCTCATTATTCTTGCACCCCTCATGCATCATTATCATTGTTCGTTCCTTCATCTCTTGCCCTCGTTTCTCCTTGTCCCTTTGTCTATTCTTGACAAAAAGGGGGAGAGTATACTCTAGAGAGTATACCGGAGTGGTTTGTCATTTTTATATGACTCTTGTGCACATCCTTAGGGGGAGAAATTCTATTTCTCATGCACATTTGTAGGGGGAGAGATTTTCCATTGTAGAGATGCATATACCAAGGGGGAGAAGACATTCTGTTAACTAGAAAACTTTGTTTTGTTTGTTTTCTTGTTGGCTTTATGGTGCTTTGAGTTATGCTTTGTTGTTCTCATTGCATCATGTTTGTGCTTTGGACATGCATATATCCCTATGCTATTATGCTTCATTGAATGCATGTTCAGATGAGTATTTGTTTTGCTATGTGATCATTGTAGTAATTTCTATATGACTGTTTTGGTGTATGATCAAGTTGCTCACATGTTTCACATCTTGTTTACTTGATCGCAATTTACTTGTTACCTTATACTTGTCATTGTATTACTTGCTTTACCTTGAGGGTCTAATGTGTTTTGTGCAAGTGTTTCAGGTTACAAGTATGTATGTTCCAAGTGCATCACAGCTTCTCATCATTCTGAAGGGGAGAGAAATTTTAAGCACTTTTAATTTATATTGTTTAAGTTTTTATTCAATATAATGTGCTTTGTACCCATGTTGCTTTTGTAAGGTTTTGGGGTTTGATATTTTTTTTGTAGGTTTTATGGTTTGTACCATACTTTATGCAGCCTTTTATGCTTTGCTCAAATCAGTACTTCTGTCTAAATGTCTTGCATTTTCTTTTAAGTACTGTCACTTTTGTGCCCTTGTAGGATTGTTCCTAGATGCATATACTTAGTGTATTATACATTGGTTGAGTGTTGGGCATACAAGTAACTTGCTTTGTTCTTGTTAACTTGTATGTTCAAGTGTTCATTCCAAGTGTGAATGAGCACTGTGATCACTACCTTGTAGTGATTACTTGTTTAATCAAGTTATGATTTGGTTCTTCACTTCATCTTTGCTTGATCACTTTATGCCTGTTTCATATGCATTTCATATTTTCTGCATACAATGATCATAGTGTATTATTGTGTTTCAGGAGATTCATGTTCATATGATTTAAGTGCTTCACAGTTTCTAGATTTAGGTGTGAGTGAGTTTTGCCATTGTTTCCAAACTCACGTTTAAGTTTAGAGTCTGTTTTAGGGTGTTTTGTCACGGAATAGCCAAAGGGGGAGATTGTAAGGTTGAATTTAATCAACCATGTGTCGGCTTTATTTCGTGACAAATTTATATGTAATACAGCACTTAAAAACCCTGTATTTAGGTGGGAATCATGTAAGGGTAGTGTGTGAGAGAGTGTGAAGAAATGTTTAAGACTGTGTAGTGAAGCAGGGACTCGCGGCTGGATCTCGTGGGAGGCTCGCAGCTTGCAAGCCGCCAAAAGTTGCACACGTGCAGAGCATGCAGGGGAGCTGAACAGTCATGCCAGCTGGAGCACTACAGGACAAAAATCCAGACTGGCCACTCAGTTAGCTCGCGGCTTGAACTCGCGACTCAGTCAAGTCGCGAGGTCAAGTCGCCAGCCAGCCCTGTTTTTGGAAAAACTGACTCTTCACATTCCATTCTCACACCAGTATAAATACCCCTCATTCCCACAAAATAGGTGTGGCCATTCAGAAAGAAAAACCCTAAGAGAGGTTTCTTCAAAACACCCACCTAATTAGAGAGAGCTACTCATTCTTAGAGAGAAATCTTTGTAGTCTCTTCTCATTCCCTCTCTCATTGTCAGACCTATTGAGAGGAGATTTCTATCCAAACACTGCCCACACCCATTTAGAGTATTGAGTGTTTTTGGAGCTTTGGGAAGCATTGGAAGATGCCAAGGATGGCGGATGCTATGGTCAAGTAGCGGAATCCGGTAAGCTAGAAAAGAAAAAGGTTCGACGCAACCTCGTTGGAGCAAGAAGCTTGGAGGGCTTATGTACATCAGGTAGATTAGGCTTGGAGAGTCTATTGCTGTTCATGTATCCCAATTACATTTTCTAGTGGATTATTGACCGCTTGGAGGGCGGCGGAGAGGTTTTACGCCGAGGGCTTCGGTTTCCTCTTTGATAACACATCGTGTGTTGTCCTTGTGTTTGCATCTCTCTTCCCTTTATCTTTGCCTTTTATTTTCTGCTGTGGATGTGATTTATAATTGGCTTAGATTGATTTCCAATTCTGTTTATAACTTATGTTCATTTTCCGCACACCAGTTGTTTGTCATAAAGCTTGAATTGGTTATTTTGTATTTGGGGGTCTAAACGTTCAAGGGTGTTTTATACACATATTTGAACTTTCACCTTGTTAAAACAAACTAATATCAATATCATGTCAATATCATGCACAGCAGAATAGTACATAAGACAAGATATGATGACCCAAGAAAACCAATGAAACGAACTAGTTTTACAGTAAAAAACCTGGGGAGAAACCTTCCCGAAAATCATTTCACTATGATAAAGAGAAGTTTCAGATTTAGTACAAAACCTTTGTTCTTAGACTTTACAATTTCGTAGATGAACTTATTGTAGAAACCTTCTACCACTTCAGAACCTCTGAACTCTTCAATATATGAACGCCACCCTTTTGCACGAATCCCAGTATGTAACTAACTCCAGCAACTTGAAGAAGATGCTGGTTGCAAAGTTCTTCACTTCATCAATAATAAAGATCAAGAAGTACTTGGTTACAAAACCCTAAGGCGCAAAAGACGCAGTAACTTCTTGTAGAGAGAATAAAGCCCTCGGTCACTTTTTGCATGTGTTCTCCTTATATGCTCATATGTGATGGCCTTTAAAATAAGCCTTATATATGTCTAGGGTTGTGAGAAAAGAAACGCTACACAAATCTGGAAATTCTAATTTTGTAGATCTCGATAGATTTTTTTGTCGAGCTTCTGTCAAGCTTTCTTCATTAAACCTCAATAGATATGAATCTGTCGAGATTCTATCCAGCTTTAATGAACAAATTTTCTTCACTTGTTTCTTGGTCCAATCTTCATGGCTTTAATACTAGACTTGAACTCTTGTTCCTTGAAGTATTAAATACATCCTAGATCTACCCAATTACAAGTAAAGTGAGTTTTGTCAAAGGATTTGCCAATTCTACATGACATATGATCTAACAAGTTCCACATATGTCCTAACACTAGAAAATCATCTCATAGCAACAATGATCAATATATTCAAAGACGCACTCCTAACTACAAGAAAATTCCATTCTTTGATGGAGATATGTGTAAGTTGAATTTTATTGGTTGGCTTCTTGATTTGGAAGAGTATTTTAATTTTTGAAAGATTTGTGATGAAGAAAAAGTGTGGCTTGCATCTAATAAATTGGATAATGAAGCAGAGGAATGGTGGGAAGACATTCAAATCAATAGAAAGTGATAAGGTAAGCATCCAATCAGCTCTTGGCAAAGAATGAAAAGGGTACTAATTGATTTATGATTTCCTAATGACTACTATGTTATACTAGATTATACAATTTTGGATTATAAATCAGTATATTCATATGAAAAGCAATATGTTCAAAACATGAAAGCTCAACCATAAACCTAAAATTATCACAACCAAGTCCATGTGTCAAGTAAAGGAAAGGGTTTGAGGGTTGAGAAGAAGCAACCTATTTCTAAAGAAATTTTGAAGTGGTTAAAAAAGATCAAGACTTGCAACAAGTTATTGAATTGAAGATTGAAGATACCACTTGTCAAAAGTTTGATGAAGATGTCAAAGAATTTGAGTTTATTGTGGATAGTGACAAAAATCAAGAGATGGTAATTAATGAGAATATTGTGGAAGATCCAATTGAGGTTAAATATAATGATGAGTCCATCATCCATAACCCATAGGTTCCAATTAATTTGTTGAAGATGACTATAAAATATGTTGATTTTCTTGGAGTAGAAAATTTTAATTTTATTATCTATTCTTTGTCAATTGATGTTACAAATAAATTGAAGGTAGATGAGAAGAAATTTTATGCTACACTTTATGAAGAATTCAAGTTTCAAAATGGGATCAAGTTATTAATGCATTCAAAGTATTTGTTTATTTGGAGTAGAAGATTTCAAATTTCAACCATCAACTTTAGGACGAGTTTGTTTCAAGTGGAGGGGTCTAATGTAGGACACGGTTTAATATTTAATTTTAGTATCTTTATGTATTTTTTATTTTAGGTTTTAGTTATTTATAGCCTTGTTTTAGGTTTATTTAATGTTTTTTTAGTAAAATTAGAGTTTTATATGCTTTCATAGTCGCCTTATGGTCTGCTAGCCACCTTAGGGTTTCTAGCCACCCTAGGTTTTCTTTTTTATTATTTAAACACATTGTAGTCAAAGACAATTTAGTTTTCAGATTAATAAAATACAAACTTTTTGTCAAATTCTTTCTTTGGTAATTGAAGTTAGACCAACGACCAAATTCACATAAATATTTCTTATTTTTTGTGTTACTATTAATTATATTTTTCTATTTTTATTTTACGTAAGCCCTTTATAATCTATATAGCCCTTTATAATCTATATATATATATATATGTATAAAACCAAAGCCTCTAAAGCTCCCACAGTTTTCCACGTCAGCATTTATTTATTTATTTATTCTATTTTTTAAATTTCAATTTTTTTTTTCAGTCTTTTATGCGACTGACTCTCTCTAACCTATACGCATTCTTAAAACCCAAAACCCTAGCCTGACATCTCTCTCTCTCTCTCCACTTTGTCTTCGGTCCTGTCGTTTCCGCTTTCTCTCTTTATTACTTAAATCTCTCCCTTATAAGCCATCCTCATTCACTCATTCGCTCTTGCTTTGCTTGCTCTTCGCTGATTTCAGCGTATTTTCAAGTAATCTATACGATTTCACATTGGATTTGAAATTTTTCTGCTTTTTTTCATTAAAAAATATACAGCTTGCATCAAAATCGCATAAAGTTGATTTTTTTTTCTTTATCAAACCTAGGGTTCGATTCGATTAATTAGCAATCGATTAATGCTGAGTACTTCGACTTTTTTATGTGTGTGTGTGTTCAGATCTATAAAAGTATTTGTTGATTTGAGTAAAATCTCTATGGATTTTCAGTGGACTAGAAATTTAACTAGGATTTTGTAAATTTTGTTTGGTTATTGATCTGCTTGATTTTGATTTGATCATTTTTTTTTTGTTGGATTTTTTTCGATGAACCATTTGGTCTTCACTACTCATTTAATCTGTTGAGTTGATTTTGTTTTTGAATCCGTTTGATCTATATGTATATCTATGTTCTGTTTGTGTGTATATGTGTACATACTATGTATGTATTTAAGCTTCGCTGAAATTAATGCTACGTGTTTCATATTGTTTTGTCGGTTTTGTATTCTGTGACTAGGTTTCTGTATTTGTGTGGTTGGCTTCATTGTTTTGCTTAATGAAATGATTTGATATTTTCTGAACTCTATTTTTAGTTTTTAACTGCCTTGATTTAAAGCTTTGAGAACTTCTAATTTGTTCACTTGATTGTGGTTTACTATTATGCCAAAATGAGTTGTGCTTAGAAAAGATGTATTTTCTTTTGGGGAAAACAGATATTCTAATGTAAAGTTCACATCATTTGTAAATCTCTGTAAGCTGAAATTTTTATTTTAGTTTACCACCAATAGTATTTAAGTTTTTAGAAGTAGAAGTTATGCCAGAATGCTCAAGTTTTTTAATGTCAGAGCTCAAGCTCCAGATATGAAGTTTTACGATGTTTTCATCACCATAGAGTAGCCAAGGTGTAGTGAGCCAACTCTATTTCCCTTTGAATTATCCCAAAAAAAAAAAAAAAAAAAAAAAAAAAAAAAAAAAACCTCTATTTCCCTTTGATTTTTATTCTTTTAAATGGGATTGTATACATCTTTTAATTTTTCCTCTCTTTTCCTTTTCTAATAAAATTATTTACTTAAAAGCACTAACTTATAATTTGATTCAAAAAATTATTTGCTAAGATGTAGAAGAGTGGTAATAATTTGAAATACTTTAAGGGAAGTCTCAAACTTGACCACATGGTAGGGTGTTTCTAAATAATGTCAATGGAAGAACCAATGTGGATTCTCTTTGAAAAAAATAGAAATAAATTCATATGGTGTGTAATTGTATAGAACTTGCTATTTAAGTGAGTCTCTATTTTAATTTGTTTTAATAGTTGGGAGTTAAATTCAGTTTTGTATTATTATTATTATTATTATTATTATTATCATTATTTGATTGAAAAGGCAGAAATTGTATTGCTATCAAAAAGAAAGTTTGAAAAGTATAACATGGGAATGATCCAAGCCAACGCAGTGGCTTAGGTTCCGGGGAAAAAAAATATACAAGGAAATAGATAGTATGACCATGTCAACTAGTGGTTAGATGAACTCCAGTATACATATATTTATATATTTTGTTTATAATCATATTTTTGATTGAAAGGTGAATCTCAGGTTTGTGTTTTCCTATCAAATTGAGATAGATGTCTACTTCTTTAGTACTTTCCACTCTTCTGACAATGGGCTCTTCCTCCTCATATAAATGGATAGTGAGTAGGCAATTTTTACATTTAAGTATAATATGATTGGACACTTACACTATTGCACATTCTGAGTGTAATAGAAATTCTTACTCTCCCATCCCATATACCAATTTTACTGTTTATTTATTTTGTTATTAAATTGTTTGCTTTCTTACAAATAAACAATATTGGATATGATGTTGATAGTTTGCTATTTCAGTAAAGCACTAATTCATAGCTTTCATATATATGAATGCATGCTAATTATTGGATTAAATATTAAATAATTGTTGATGCATTTGTGTCACTTGGATTGAAGTAGCTTCAATTCTCTAGCTGTTCATTATTCGACCCAATTACTGTTGGATCTCTCCAAATCTTATGTTATATAACTTGTGTCCTATAACTGTTTTCTATGGTATAAAAAAAAGAAAAAAGAAAAAGAAAAGAGTTACATATGGTCTTCAACTATGTTAATTAGAACTATTTAGAATTTAATAAAGGGATCCAAAACTAAATAAATTTTGAACAAATTAGGATTTAGGTTATGTAAAAATATTCGAACTAAATTAGGTAAGCTAATTTTTTTACAAATAGTCCAATTTCATTTTTTATTTATTCATACTTATTAACCATCAATTATCAATAAATATATATTTTCACAACTAGCCCCTGCATTGCATGGGTTAGCGACTAGTTAACTATAATAACAAGAAATTGTCATCAAAGGCTTAGTAGTTATATTCCGAAGTATGTATTTACAGTTATTGTGTGTTTGCACTAAAAAGGTGGTTATCATTTGTCCTGTGTATTCAATTTCAAAGAATTTGATTAATCGTGTTTGTTTCATAATGCCCGTTAGAGGCACATGACAATACCTTTGGTGTTGTCAAATTTTCTTGAAGAAAGGTTCAAAAAGAAAAAAAAAGAACAAGATAATGTCTTTAATGAAGAAAATTGTACAATTTCATTGCAGCCTAGTTTAAACTTGAATTGTAAAGAGCATTGTAGCTCAACGGCAGAACTTATCTTTATTAGAAGAACCAGAGTTTAAATCCTCTTCCCATTGTTTAAACTATTGAATTATGAAAGACAAACTTGAACCAACAAGATGTTTGAGCTAATTACTTAGAAAATATAAAATGAAAACTCTCTACTTAGTGTCCCGATATAAGCTACCTCATTGCTATACACATGATGTTTTTAGGGGTAAAAGAAGAGGAAATCTGATGATCTTATTCTCACCTTCCATCTATCGTGCATCCATTTCGGAAATGGACAAGCCATTTAGTGAATGAATATTTGATTCTTTATCAAAAATATTAGCCTCAATTGCTTTCCTTCCAATAGAAAATGCTGGTTTTTTTGGGTAAAGGCTTATACTTTCATTTGTTAACATAGATAGCACATTTGACATAGTAGGCCAATCAATTGCACTATCCTGTACACATAGCAGACTAACATGAATTCATCTCAGTATTTGATATTTGACACATGAATCACTTATTGCTGGATCAAATAGTTCCACCCTTTCACCTTCTTGCCACAAATCCCACCCGCCTAAAGAAAAAGGTCATAGTCAATTAGAATGTCCGAAACACACAACAATCAAAATACAGTCTATAGTTAAGGTTTTCTTGACATATATACGTATCCTACTAGATTGATAGAATGGTTAACATGTTGGAAGTTGTTGTTTCTTCTACCACTAACAATCTCAAGCATTAAGATTCCAAAGCTGTAGACATCAAATTTTATTGAGAATACACTTTTCATAGCATACTTAGGAGACATGTAACCACTACAACAACAAAAAAAAAAAAAAAGGAAATTTTTATTTCACAAACACATAAATGAAAATTTTAAAAGATAAATGATGTAAATTTAATGTACTATGTCCCAATATTTCTACTAGTATTTGCTACCAATTCATTTTGTTCAAATATTCTTGTCAGGCCAAAATCAGAAATCTCTAGGTTCATACTTTCATCAAGGGGAATGTTACTGGCTTTTAAATCCATATGAATTACTTTTAGCCTTGAATATTTATGGAGATATATCATTCCTTAAGAAATTCTTTCAATAATATTGAAACATTGCTTCCAATCTAGTAGCTTGCTTGTATTTTGATCTGTCCAATACAAAAAGTTAAATTTATATATAGACAAATCTTAGAAATTCATTGAAGTGGTAAGATAAATGTGGGTGCTGCTTAAACCAAACCAAAAGTAGTCCATGCTAAATGCAATCGAAATTTCTAGCGAAAGTGGATTAGTTAGGATTTCCTTTTTCTTTGTTTTAATTCCATTGCTTTGTTTTACTCTTTATTTGTTTTGCTCGAGGACTAGCAAAATGTAGGTTTGGGGGTATTTGATGTGCATTGATAATAGCTTAATTTTGCATATTTATATCATTGTTAAAAAGAATTAACATCCTTATTTTGAGTTAATTTATGCATTTTATATTTGGTTTTGGAATAATGCTGAATAATTAATTTTGTGCTTAATTGAATTTTATTGTGTGAATTTGTCTTTTGTAGGAGAATGGAATTAAATAAGTGGATTTGTGCAAAGAAGAAAGCTAATGGACTTTACTTTTACAAGGGCCATGATGAAGTTAAAGAAGGCCAACTCAATTAAATTTATGTCCAATTGGAGCAAGGAATCAAAGGAAATTTGCACCAAATCCAAGTCCAATTCGGATTAGGATTCCGGCCTGCACATAAGTTTGTATTTTTGGCATAACTTTCGGTTCAGATGTTTAATCGAGATGATTCAAGATGGGCTGGAAAGTTAACTTATAGGGCTACAACTTTTTAGTTTACCAAAAGTCCGAATTTTGAGACTAAATGGGCCAAAATTGTCGGTTAAGTGAAACCTAAAAATATGGGATTTTCTCCAAACGGGAATTCAAATTGTAATAGGAATCCTTGACCTATTTAAAGGCTCTTTAGGGCAAAATTCAGGGAGGCTAGTGCTAGGGCTGAGATAATAAACAGAAAATTGGAGCAAGAGGCAGTGTTGCATGTGACTTCTCTGTAGCTTTTCTCCATGACAGCATTGTGACTATTTCTTTCTCTATTTTATTTGTCTAGTTTAATGTTTAGTATTTTATTCTTGTGTTTTATTTTAATTACCATAAGTAGCTAAATTTATAATTAGGGTTGAGGATGAAATCTTGTTAAGGATTATCAGTAATATTTATGTGATTTGATTTTTCCCACAATAGTTGTTTTTTAATGATTTAAATTGTTCTTGCTTCTTATCAATTGACTAAGATGGGATTCTAGATATGAGTTCAATCATGTTTTTCTCATGATTTAGGATTTATCTTAATTAATTGAATGCTTGGTATATTATTTCTTGATTATAAAATTGGATATCTCTTGTGATTTGTTTGTCAATGGATACAATTGATGATTTGATTTTATAATTAAGAAGCGAAGAAGAACATGCCTTTGAATTTTAAAACAATGATTTTAACGAGAATATTTTCCATGATAGCAAGATTGATTTCTAGATTATCATGTAGTAGTTGGGAAAAATTAAAGATTGTAATTATATGATGATATGAATTAACAAGGCGGATTCTGAAACCATAATTCATTTCTCTAGATTGTTTACAACTCCTTATTGCTTTATATTACATCTTTGCTTAGTTTAATTATTTGCTTAGTATATTTAATTTCAAACAACCAATTTTTATTAAACTAGATTAGGATTAACTTGGTTAAGATTTGATTAATTTTCCTACGTTCATTCAAGTCCTTGTGGGTTCAACCTCATTCATGTCAAACTATACTTTGGTATGGTTCGTACACTTGTGAGTACTTTAAAATTTCACAACATAAAGTGCATAATGTATGTTTAGGTTAAGGATTAGGGCTCTCTAAATAAACTCTTTAATTAAATATGGCCTAACAACACATAATGGAGGTCGGCCCACAAGCCAAGCGGTCTTAAGTGCCTAACACCTTCCTAAGCCGTACCTAAACTCCAGACCCATAATCTAGTACATGGATTCATGTGTAAGTGATTGGCCTAAAAGGCCCAATATAGTTCCTAGACCTAATCTAGGTAGCGACTTTATTAGTCCACAATGGGGACTAAAGTTTATTAACTGGGTACAAAATGAGGTGTCTATAGATGCCTCTCTTTTTTAGTTATAATTGCTCCGCAGGTGTAGTCGAAAGCTTGAAAAGGCGAACCATTTTGTAGGTTAATAAACTTTAAGTCCACACACACACACACACACACAAACATGCAAACGTGCAAGCAAACATGGGGTGTGGGTGCAAATCCACTCATTGGATTCTGCAAGTCCCTGTTCTCCAAGGTTTGTTATCTTGGACCTTGGGTGAAAGGGAAAACAAAAAAAAAAAAAAAAAAAGCGACTACTGCCTTAAGCCTAAAAAAAAAAAAGAAAAAAAGAAAAAGAAAAAACTAACTCAACATATCATCACATCAACAACACATCATGAACACAACAAGATGGCTACTATCCTAAGCCAAAAGAAAGCTCATATCAACAACATGTCTTCAAAGTGTTTAGGTTCGCTATCCTGAACCTAGAATAAAAGAGCACACAACAAGAATGACTACTATCCTAAGCCAAAATCACACATCACACTTCATGTTATCATCACATCATCATAACATCAAAAACACATCAACACAACTTCATAAACATACACACATCATCATAAGCACATCAACACGACATCATATTATCCTAAAAGGTTCAAGAGACTCAACATCACACATCAAAGAAATTATCATTCAAGACACACATCATTGGGACTGGGGACTAAATTTTATTATGTAAAGTTGAATTTATTCAACCATCTAATTGGCTTTATTCCGTACCAAATTTGCTTGTAATTCAGCATTTAGTAACCCTGTATTTAGGTGGGTTTGTTGTAAGGGTAGTGAGTGAGATAGAGTGAAGTTTGCTCAAGAGTGTGCAAGAAAATAGAGACTCGCGGCTGGGACTCGCGGGTGGACTCACGGCTGCAAGCCGCTAGAAGCAGCACACGTGCCAAGCATGCTGGAAGATGAACAGTCATGCTAGCTGGAGCACTACAGGACAAAACAGGACAACTGGCCATACGGTTAACCCGCGACTAGATCTCGCGACTTGGTCAAGCCGCGAGGTCAAGCCGCGAGCCACTCCTGTTTTGTAAAACCTGACGTTTCACATTCCTCTCCCACTCCAGTATAAATACCCCTTTTACCCACGATTGAAAGAGTGCTTCCAGAGAGAATTTTGAGAGAGAAACCCTAAAGAAAAACCAGATTGTTTCACCCACAATCTCTACCTTAGAGTCTCTTCAAATTCCCCTACTCTCTTCCTCTCCATTGTCAAATCCTTGAGAGGCATTATACCAAACTTGGTTCTCACCATCATCATCACTGTGAGACAGTTGTTTGGACTTCTGGGAAGCAGTTAGGAAGGAGCCAATCTTCATTGGTTGATGCTACGGTCTAGTAGCGGAATCCGGGAAGCTAGAAAAGAAAAAGGTTCGGCGCAACCTCGTTGGAGCAAGAAGCTTGGAGGGCTTAGGTGCACTGGGTAGATTAGGCTTGGAGGGTCTATTGCTGTCCTTGTATCCCAACTGTATTTTCTAGTGGATTGATTACCGCTTGGAGGGCGGCGGAGAGGTTTTTCACCGAGGACTTCGGTTTCCTCTTCGATAACACATCGCGTGTTGTCTTTGTGTTTGCATCTTTCTTCCTCTCTATCTTTGCCTTTTAATTATCTGCTGTGGATTTTATTTTGTTATGGCTTAGATAGTTTATAACCAATTTCATATTATAGCATGTGTTAAGTTTCCGCACACTAGTTGTTTGACATATTGCTTGAATTGGTTAAGTTGTATTTTAGGGGTCTAAACGTTCAAAGGTGTTTTGTACACGTTTTTGAACTTTCATTTGGTATCAGAGCGGGTACACTGCTATTGGTTTCATTACCATTGTGTGATCCTTGACTCCCTTTTGAGATGGATAGGTCTCAATCTCTAAATGCACCTCCATATTTTGATGGTAGTAATTATGCTTTTTGGAAGGTTCGCATGAGAGCTTTTCTGTGTTCTATTGATGAATCCGTTTGGGATGCTGTTGAGATTGGTTGGACCAAACTTGAGGTAGCCAAATCCACATGGGATAAGGCAGCACTTGCTGCATCTAATGCTAACAGTAAAGCACTCAATGTTATTTTCTGTGGTGTGTCTCCAGATGAATTTCACAGGATTTCTCACATTACCATTGCCAAAGAAGCATGGGAGATTCTGGAAACAACTTATGAAGACACGAAGAAAGTGAAAGACACCAAGTTACAAATGTTGACCACTCGATTTGAGGAGATCAAAATGAGTGAGGATGAGTCTTTTGACTCTTTCTATGGGAAGCTAAATGAGGTAGTTGTCAGTAAGTTCAACTTGGGGGAGAAAACGGAGGACTCAAAGATTGTAAGGAAGATCCTTCGATCATTGCCGGAAAGTTTTCGTGCTAAAGTAACAGCAATTGAAGAGAGCAAGGACCTTGATGACATCAAAGTACAGGAGCTGGTTGGTTCTCTGCAGACTTATGAGATGTCGCTGTCCAATCAACGGAAGAGTAAATCTCTTGCTCTAAAGACCATTAATGAGAAGGTGGAAGATCAAGACTCATCGGGAGAAGATGTGGTTGACAAAGATGTAGCCTACCTTGTCAAAAATTTCAGAAAGTTTTTGAAATTTAAAAATAATGGGAAATTTGATGATAAAAGAAAATTCCAAAGTTCTGGAAGGGAGAAGAGGGATTTCAAAAAGAAAGATGGAAAAGAATCCTAACCCACACAAGGTGTCACTTGTTTCGAATGTAACGGGCATGGACACTTTAAGAAGGAATGTCCGAATTATTTGAAATCGAAAGGCAAAGTGTATGCCACGACCTTGAGTGACTCAGATTCGTCTGACTCAGAATCTGAAGAGAGCTGTGATGGAGAGGGGAACTATTCAGCTTTTATGACTATTGCTCATGTTTAGTCTTCGGATGAGTTGAATCTGCTTATACGAGACCTTGGAGAACATAGTGATGATGAATCACTAGGAATTGTTGAAGAATCAGAAGCTGAAGAAGATGAAAGCACAGCAAATCTTCAAGAGAATTATAACTCACTCTTGGAGAAGTCGGGTGAGTACACAAGGGTGGCCAAGGCTGCTGTGAGAAAAATGAAGAAGGCTGAGGAGGACTACAAAAGTCTCCTAATTCGATATAGGAAGGCCAAATGTGAGATAGAAACACTGAATGGTGAGTTGTCCGAAACTTACACAAAAGTGAGATTTCTTGAGAATGAGGTTGTGCAAGCGAATGTTAAAATAGAGAGGGTCACCACCAAGAAGCTAGATGATGTTATATCATCTCAAAAGAGCTTTTCAGACAAATCCGGATTGGGATATACCGAAGGAAGTAGTTCATCTGGAAATGTCACTAAAGAAGTGAAGTTTGTAAAGGCCAAAGATCCAGTTGTAGCTGACCTTACTGGTGAGAAGCTCGAGGTGGAGGAGAAGAAGAATGTGGTGAACCAACGGATGCTGAATCCCCGTAATCAGTCTGTGGGCAGGTCTGAATCTCGTGCCAAGTCACGTCCATGACCACAAAGAGGTCCTAGAGGAACTTATGTGTGCCATTATTGCGGACTTCAAGGGCATACTCGACCAAATTGCCAAAAGCTGAGGGCAAAGAACAGTGCAACTCCTCAAAGGTCAGGAGGACCCAGAAATGATAGGAGAATTTGGGCAGGTGATCAATCTAGAGATCAAAATGGAGATCCCGGAATGATGAACGTGATGAAGATGATTGGTGCATTCACCAACTGCTTGGAAAGCTTCTCACGAAGGTTTGAAAGCCCTAACTCCCGTACCTAATCGTATAAGGAAATCACCCCAAACGCAAGTGACGTGTGGGTGAAAAAGGGTACTCATGCATAAGCATTACAACATGTCCATGCATTAATACTTCCTATGCTTTGTGACAATGTTTGTTTGGTTTGCTTGCTGTTTTTGTTGTTGGTTGTTTGCTTGTCTTCTTGTGAATATTTTTAATTTTTTTTATTAATCTTTTTGTTTCTTGTGTCAAAAATCCAAAAATCACATAAAAAATTAGAAAATCAAAAAGCTTGATTGACTTTGTTGAGTTTTGTCTCAAAACTTGTTTTGCCTTGTACCTTTGTGCTAATGGCTTTGTGCATTTTCGAGCATTGCTTGTTTACATGCACTCATATCACTGTGGGAAAAATCTTGAAATCTATGTGATTGTTGTAAATAGATCTTCAAACTTGTCATGAATGATTAGTGAATGGTTATGTTGATTTTGAGACATGCATAGACTTGTGTCTATATATCTTCCCACTTTTTTATTTTTGTTTTGATAAAAAGAGCTCACCAAATGTAAATCTCTAAATGAAAAGAGATATTGAGCTGCAAAAGCCTGTCGCACATTCTAGTATTTGACTAGGAAAAAGGGTAAGCGACCTTATATTAAAGTGATTGTTCATTCAAAAAGGCCAAAGGCCTGTTCTTTAAAGTGAAATGTCATATATCACTCTCACAATGAGAGATGATTGCCTTAAAAGATAAAAAAGATCAAATGTTATGATTGAAAGTGTAGTCAAATGATAAGCTCCAAGTTATGTTATCAAGTTGTGTAGGAGGTCATATATACATATTTCTATAATTGAGATGGGTCACATGATCTAGTGCTAATTGTGTATGCCTTGGTTGAATTGATCATTGAAGCTTCACATTAGACGAAGGACTATCTCATTGTTGATATCCACACACAACACACAAGTTTATGTTCAATAAATGCCATATTCATTTGTGTGATTGTACTTGATGAAATATCTTTTCACATGCTCAATCTTTGTTAATTCAAGCACAAAAAGATTTTTGAGTGTTTTAGGTGTTTTTGGAAAGTATTTTGTTTGAAAAATCTGAAAATTTCAAAAATCCAGTTTTGCCATGTTTTGGCGGCTCAGTCGCGGGTATGTCAAGTCGCGAGACTTAGTCGCATCTTCGCTGGTCATTTTTGGGCGACTTGTTCGCGAGTGGAAGGTCCAGTTGCGAGGTTCACTCAGAGATTTTCGCGGCTCAGCTCGCGACTCGCTCGCGGGTAGACCTTCCAGTCATGAAAAACACTTAGAAAAATTTTTCAAAATTTTGTTCTTGAGTGCTTTGGCGGCTTGAGCTGGCGACTGTGTGGCGACTTAATCAAGTCGCGAAAAACGCGTGTTTTGCAGAAACAGGAGCAGTTTTTAAACCTCTTTTCAGTTTTCCCTCGAACTTTTGGAACTGTTCATCATCTCTCTAAACTATCTTCTTTCCAAACACTTCGTGAATCCATTTTCAAACCTCATTGGTGCTTCATTTCTTATCCAAATCATCAAGAAAAGGTATGGGTTTTGCTTTCTCAATCTCATTTTCTTTTTCCTGCATATTTTTGTTACCGTTTGGACTGTTAGTATGTTCGAAATACTTCTCTCTTTGTGTAATGGGTATGGAGTGTCGCGTTTGATATTATTCTCTCCTGTTTTCATGCTGAGCGGTCACAATGTGTTTTTCATTGTTCTGATTTTTGCCTATTATTGAGTCTGAAAATCTTTTCTTAAATGGGTTTGGTGTCTATTTGACTTACTCATTTCACTTGCTTAAGTATTGATGTTGGTGTTTGGTATTGGTTACTGAGTTTTTATGATAACATAATGTATGTCTCTAAACCATGTGCTCTAGTGTGGTTGATTGGGTTCTTCATGTTGAAAAATTTTCCCTTGTTCATATCTCTGATGGAGTGATTTATGTTATCTGCTCTAATTGTTCGAATGCTGTATCTGTTTGCATATCATGGTCATGATAACCTGTCTCGTTGACAGTTTTGTCAGTTGTGTTGTCTATCTATGTCTTGGTGCACTATCACCATTTTGCTGCACCTGTTATTTTGTGCTTCTTTGTATTGTTGGAAGTTTGGTTCGGTCTGCAATATCCTCAGTTTGTGTTTATATATTGAAATTTTGTTTACACTGAATCTTGTTGACAATTATCTTGTGTGGCATTGTTGTTTGGTTCTTTGCTGTGGGCCTATTCTCTTGCAGATGTCTCGTCGATCTTCCAGGGGTAAACACATTGTTGCTGATGAACCAGCAACACCGGTTGCTAAAAGGACTCGTCTATCATCTCAGGCATCTCAAGATCCCAATGAGGATAGGTTCAGACATCCGCTTAACTCACACGCCTACTCAAATGTGTTTGACAAGTCAACCACTATAGTGGAACGGGTGGTAGAGTTCAACACTTTAGGGACCACTTTCATCCCTCGAATCTTTGAGAAACGAGATTTGGCAAACTTGTTCGGGAACTTTGATGATCCAATGGATGAGCTGGTCAAAGAATGCTTCTCCAATGCAACTGATCTTGGACCTCAACTCATTTTCTGGGTCAGAGGAACAGAGTTTAGTGTTACCCCAGACTCCATCGCAGATCTTCTCAGCATCACCAGACCTTAGAATGTGAATTTAACTCCTTATGATGAACGAAATCCAGAAGTTGGAGAAATTTTACAAATCCTAGGACACGATCATGAAGTATCCAGTGCAGGAACATCCATCAGCACCGCAAAGTTTGCACCTGAGCTGACCACACTGAAGTTGATCATGTTCACCAATCTCTACCCACTGTCCAACACTACATTCATCAATCTTGGGAGAGCTCTATTTCTTTGTGACCTTATTACAGGAGCCCCCATTGATATATGTGCTCACATCTACTACACCTTGAGGAAGACCGCGTGTCGATCTGCAGCTCGAGGAATTATTCCATTTTGCAGTCTCATCATGAAGCTCATTCTTTGTGCAGGCATTATTCCTCCTGCAAATGGAAAAATGTTGACTCGTCAACGTCCCATTTCCTTGTTCACTCTTCAAGCTAGTAGAAGTCACTCCTCTAAATCACCAAGAAGTGCTCACATCTCTCCGGTTACTCCATCTGCCCCTGACTCAGAGACATCTGCACATACCACATCTACATCACGTGCTGTTCCTGAAGCTTCACCGGCTAGTATTCCGCAAGCACAGACTGCTCCTAATACTGATAGAGTCGGCAGTGTACTTGAGCATATTCAGAAACGCATTGATGAGCTTGTGGCACTTCTCTACTCCACAAACAACCATGTCCAAATGCGCCTCGAGACTATGGAGAATCAGCTAGATGAGATTCAACGAAAGTTGGACGAGAGTCTTTAGCTATTCGTGACAAAAAGGGGGAGAGCATTCAGTAAAGGGGAGAAAAGTTCAAAGGGAAGTGTGCATAGTGATAGGGGGAGTACACACATACTTTTATCATACTTTTGTTTTTAGTCTTATCCTCTAAACTTATGGTTTTAGGTTTATGTTTGTTGGGTACTTTTTAGTGTTTTTATGGTTTTGATACACTGTGTTTTGGTGTATAGCTGTTCCTAACTCTTTACTTATACTCTTGGTTTAATCGTTAATATATTTTGATGATGTTATTCAGGATGTTTTTGTGTTTGTACCCATGTGCTTTTGTAAGCTTTTAGGGTTAATGTTTTATGCATAGTTTGTAGGCTTTATGATATGTACCTTGCTTAATGCAGCCTTTATGCTTTGTTGAAATCAGTACTTTAATCTAAATGTTCTGCATTTTGGTTTATGTACTGTCACTCTTGTGCCCTTGTAGGATTGTTCCTAGATGCATATGCCTTGTGTGTTATGCATTGGTTGAGTGTTGAGCATACAAGTGTCTTTCCTTGTGCTTGTTAACTTGTATGTCCTTGTGTTCATTCCAAGTGTGAATGAGCACTGTGATCACTACCTTGTGGTGTTCACTTGGTTGATCAAGCCATGGTTTGTTTATTAACTCCATCTTAGCTTGATCAAATTATTGCCTGTTTCATATGCATTTATAATTTTCATATGCATTTAGGTGTGAGTGAGTTTTGTTCAACTGTTCCCAACTCACATGTTAAGTCTAGAGTCTGTTTTAGGGTTTTGTCACGGAATAGCCAAAGGGGGAGATTGTAAGGTTGAATTTATTCAACCATCTAATTGGCTTTATTCCGTGCCAAATTTGCTTGTAATTCAGCATTTAGTAACCCTGTATTTAGGTGGGTTTGTTGTAAGAGTAGTGAGTGAGATAGAGTGAAGTTTGCTCAAGAGTGTGCAAGAAAACAGAGACTCGCGGCTGGGACTCGCGGGTGGACTCGCGGCTGCAAGCCGCCAGAAGCAGCACACGTGCCAAGCATGCTGGAAGATGAACAGTCATGCTAGCTGGAGCACTACAGGACAAAACAGGACAACTGGCCATACGGTTAACTCGCGACTGGATCTCGTGACTTGGTCAAGCCGCGAGGTCAAGCCGCGAGCCACCCCTGTTTTGTAAAACCTGACGTTTCACATTCCTCTCCCACTCCAGTATAAATACCCCTTTTACCCACGATTGAAAGAGTGCTTCCAGAGAGAATTTTGAGAGAGAAACCCTAAGGAAAAACCAGATTGTTTCACCCACAATCTCTATCTTAGAGTCTCTTCAAATTCCCCTACTCTCTTCCTCTCCATTGTCAAATCCTTGAGAGGCATTATACCAAACCTGGTTCTCACCATCGTCATCACTGTGAGACAATTGTTTGGACTTCTGGGAAGCAGTTAGGAAGGAGCCAATCTTCATTGGTTGATGTTACGGTCTAGTAGCGGAATCCGGGAAGCTAGAAAAGAAAAAGGTTCGGCGCAACCTCGTTGGAGCAAGAAGCTTGGAGGGCTTAGGTGCACTGGGTAGATTAGGCTTGGAGGGTCTATTGCTGTCCTTGTATCCCAATTGTATTTTCTAGTGGATTGATTACCGCTTGGAGGGCGGCGGAGAGGTTTTTCGCCGAGGACTTCGATTTCCTCTTCGATAACACATCGCGTGTTGTCTTTGTGTTTGCATCTTCCTTCCTCTCTATCTTTGCCTTTTAATTATCTGCTGTGGATTTTATTTTGTTATGGCTTAGATAGTTTATAACCAATTTCATATTATAGCATGTGTTAAGTTTCCGCACACTAGTTGTTTGACATATTGCTTGAATTGATTAAGTTGTATTTTAGGGGTCTAAACGTTCAAAGGTGTTTTGTACACGTTTTTGAACTTTCATATTAACCAGGGACAAAATGAGGTGTCTACAGTCATATTTGAATGGCCATCTTTATTGAAAGTGAAACAACATTGACTTGAAAATTCAAAGGAACATGACTCAACATGACAAGAGGAAAAACTCAACAACACAACAAGGGAAAGACTCAACAACACAACATTGAGAAAGACTTAAATAGTCTAGGAAAAATGAAGACTCTACAATTGAAATGGCACATCCTCTAGCAAAGGTGTTCACATTGATCAAATTTCTTAAGCACATCCCTTCATTCAATCTTGCTTCATCTCTAGAATCTTTCCTTGGCAATAACTCCACCATCAATCAAATCTTAAATCTCATGCTTCAACCAAAAGTAATTATTTGTCTTGTGTCCTAACTTTTGTAGAAAAGCACAATACTCATTCATGTTCCAACTTCTTAGGATTGGATTTGGAAAAAGAGTACATTCAAGCGGCTTGAGGCAACCCTTCTTAGATAAGATTTCAAAGGCCTCTGACAACGATATGTGAATGTCATCAAATTCCCTTCTCTCTTTGTGAATATCAATCGTAATAGCTTTCCTTCTTTCTCTTGGCTTGCCAAACACATCCCAGGCTTGTAGATCCTGTATTTCTTCAAGTCTTTGTAGTTGAGTACTTATGTTCTTCATTAGCTCCTCCATGCAGGCATCATGATCATGACGTTGATACTTTCATTCTTGCTCTTCATTGCTTCTTGGTATCTTCCTTAGTGAGTAGATCTTGACAAGATTAGGATATGCTTCGAGATTATCTTAGGTGTCCCTTAAAATGAATTTGATCAAATAAGCATTTTCTCCCAATGTCTTTTAAAGTTTTGGACCAAACATCTTAATCAACTTTCCTTGTTTACATCAAAACGTGGGCTATATGTATGCACCATTCGAATCCTATGTCTTGTATCATTTCAAACTTTCAAAATTCATGTTTTCCCATATTGCTTAAAGCGCAATTACATCATTAACACATCTCACACTCTCTCCTTCCCTCATTTGGATCCAAGCACAACTTCATTTCTTTCTTTTCCTTTTCCTTTTGTTTGCTTTTTTTTCATCTTTTTTCTTTGGGCTTTGAATCCAATTACAAGTCACTCATCTCTCCCTCTCATCCTCATTTGGGCTTAAGCATAGGTTGTTCATGAATTTTGCAAGGTTAGTCCACATCTTGTGCTCTATTTGACCTTATGAAAATGGTCTCATCAAAGAATTCAAGCACAAAAATCATTGCCCCATTTATAATGCAAGCCCAACATATTTTGGGAAAAAGAAATTCTCTTGAAACACTTATTTAAACTTGTATTTAAAATGAGCCATGTCATTTAGAAGTTCACATCTTTTCTTTTAATGTTTGTTTTTTATTTTTTTTTAAGAGAAAAACCGTGACCAAGTTTTATCACATCCCATCAAAATCTTTTACTTGTCCCATTACAAATTCCATCTTGAATGTTCACTCTCTTCCTTCATGAGGGTCTTGCCCCTAGTTTCAAAAGTTTGATCCATTTTTGTCTTTCATTCTCAAATGGGCCTTACCCCTAGTTCAAAGGGCTCAGTCAATTAGTTCAAAAAATTTCACCTTTAATCCTCATAGGGTTTTAGGGATTCCCAAAGCATGGATTGGTTCACAACTTTTCAATAAACTCTATAACATACTCTTGATCTTGGGAACTCTTGCTTTTGAAAAAGATTTTTGAATTTTGACCCATAGGCTAGGGTATGTTATGACTATATGGCCTAATGCCTTCTTCCAAAGTCTATGGTATACTGAAGATCTTGGCTCTCTTGATTTGAATTTTCTTTTGAATGGGCCCAAAACTTAGGATATATCATGGTTTTGTAGATCATCTCCAATCTTCTTTTTCAATTTTTCTTTTCAAATTTTTTTTTGTCTTTTACTTATTCATTCTTATCTTGAAAACTTTTTTTTCCTCTTTTCTTAAAAAAATTCCTTTCTTGAAAAACAAAAATTATTTACAAAATATTTTTTTTTAATTCTTCTTCTTGAAAATTTTTCCTTTGCAAAATTTTTTTTCTTGAATTCTTTTTCTTTGCAAAAGATCTTTTTTGTTCTTTGAAAATTCCTCTTCTTAAAAAAAAAATTATTTGCCAAATATTTTTTTTTGAAAACATTTCTTCTTTGCAAAAGATTTCTTTTTTTGAAAATGTTCTTTTATATTAAAGCAAACAAAGATCAAACACAAGCACTTGGGCTTCCCTATGAATTGGATCTAGAGTTACACTATGTGTGAGTAAGCTTCATAAAAGTAAAGTGATAGATCAATAGGTCACTAACAACTAGGTGGACCATTATTTCAACCTTGGGCCTACATGGATCATAACAGATTGGTGGCCGTTAATGTACTCAAAGCCCATCATTGGCAATGGCATGGATTGTGAGTTATTTGGACGAATTTTGAAAAGTCTTGGCCCTAGATGGAGCCTCTATTTTCCCACTCATCACCAACCATGGTAAAGGGACAAAGAACCAAGTGAAAGTGTATGCAAAACCATATTAAAAAAGCTTTTGATAGGATTAGGAAATGGAGCACATTGGCGACTAACTTCTACCTCACCAGTGGAATAGCCATTGTGGACGCAAGCGCTCGCGACAAGTTTTGGATCTCCTGTGAGAAGTACGCCTCAGTATAGAGTGAACCATGGCGGAGGGTGTAAATGGAATCACCACCTAGATTAGGTTTAGGAACCATAAATATAACACCCTTATGGAAGAACTGATCTTTACCAAAGCACATGTCTGAAGTTTCGAGAAGGTATTAGGCACCCAACCCCACCCGACTTATAGGTCAGCTACCACTCATTGTGTTCCAAATCCTAATCCCAACAAAAGGTCCTCTAATATGTTAAAAAAGTGAGCAAAAGTCATTTTTCAACATCATTTCCAAAGCAATTTTACTACTTTTGTGCTGTGATTACTTCCAAATTATCAAAATAAATTCAATTACCTTTTGTAGAGATGTCAAGCTCATCATTGGGACTGGTGACTAAATTTTATTAATTGGGTACAAAATGAGGTGTCTACAATTCTACCATTTTTTATTCTTACAAGTTTGTTACTTATTTAATGCTTCAAAAACCTAGCCTCTATTGATCTTGACCCTTGGATTTTTTTGGTTGCATGTCTACATGATTAGCTAACTAGATATAATATCCTACAAGAGAAAAATACACATAATGAGGATCTTTTAGAGCAATCCTTCAAACTCACATATTTACATGTAATTAAATATAAAATTGATGTGATATTAACTATAAAAACCAAGATAACAATGAAAACTTAAGCAATTATCATAAGCTTTCTGATAAGAGATGGAAAGGAGCTCATGCGGGGACTAGGGAGTTTATGCTTCCTCTAAGTGGTTTAACCTCCTAAACCAAGATGATGCAAATGTTACAATTTAATATTTTTGCAGAGTTGATGTAGGACAGAAACTACTATTTAATTTTTATAATTTATTAATTACAGTATTTAATTTGTAATTTTCATTATTTCAGGTTCAGGTTTATTATTTCCTTATTTTTAAGTGCTTTTAATGCTTTTTAGGTCAAATTTCGTTCCTGTTATGGTTAGGTATTAATTAAGAGTTATTTTAGAATAAATTTTCTTATCTGTCAAGTTTTACGAAGCCCTTTAATAGGCCCCTAAGTCTGTAAACGTTTTTTTAACAATTATTCAGTCAATAAAATTCATACTTTTGTCTTTCTATTTCTTGGTGGATTCTAGACCCTTTCTCCTTGTAGAATTAAGGACCCTTGTGGATTCAAGGAACTCTCATGGATTCAAGGTTATTTTTAGAAGCAAACATGTTTTGTTTCTTGTTTTCAAGAAGTAAACGTGTTTTGCTTCTTGATGCTTCCGCATCCCACATCCTATATATTTTCAATTTATCATTTTTTGTCATTTTCTTCATGTAATCTAGTTGGATGCATGTTAGATAAATGGAACACAAATTCTCTATTGCAATTTTTGTATTCCACTAATCATAACTTGTAATGTGGTTGATTATTCTTTTTTTCTTTTTTAATGTTGGTTATTTTATAATGAAAGTCAAATGAATACATAACAAATTGTGATTAATGGAGTAAATCATGAAACAATAAAAGTAGGACAAAAAATTTGAATTGCCCATATTGTTCAAAAATAGTTGATGTTCCATCAAAAAAATTTGATCTTCGATCTCAAAATCTTAAAAAGGCTCATCAAAATCCTTATCCCCTCCTATTTTAAAGTCCACTACAGATAGCTAACTTGTGTTGATAACCACATTGATGTTGAGTACCTATTTGAACCAAAATATGTTCAACTTATCACTTCAATTTGTTCCTTAAAAAAGCAAAAAACACACCCAAAATTTTTTCTCTAATTCAAGTAAACCTCACAAACCAACCCCTCTTATCCTCTCAATTCGTAAAATATTAAAATGTTAGGGTGGTTTCAAGTCAAACACTTTGCGATGGAAAATGTTGACATAGCATTTCTGTTCTACAAATAGCCTTCCGAAAATTGTATAAATCACTTCTCAACCATATCATAAGTCATCTTTCACTGAACCCCAACATCAGAGAAAGCCTTGTAGTTTTTAAATTTAATAAAAACCATGGTTTTCAAGGACTACACATTTTTCTCTTATGTCTTTTAAGCGACAGCAGTCATCCTCCTCATTGGCCGCGGTCATGGCGCTGGCCTATGCGACAATTCTCCTGATAAGAAAATTTGTAATTCAATTGTCTATAATCGCACTGACCCTCATGAAGCCTCCGTTGCAGCCATTCACAAATTGGTTTACCAAACCAAAGTTGCAAAGGTGGTGGCTCAAAGGCAAGCCAAGTCCGCTGAAATTGATAATTGCATATCGAAATTTGACGGTGCCATTGACTCCACCAAAATATCCTTGCAAGCCCTCGAGGTCGGTGACTACACTACCATGAGGACCTACATCATTAACGCCCAGACCAACTACATAGTATGCAATAACGGGTTCCGGAATACTTTCACGACCAATCCCATTGCCAAATCTACTAAGTTCTTAGAGGACATGGCTATCGTTGGTAAATATCTAGTAACTTTAATTAAATAAAAAAAAACTTGTGAGTTGTATGTGAGTAAATAAAAGTGGTCTGAAGAAATTGTTATAAAAAAAAGGTTTTTGGCTTTTTTTTTTTTTTCTTTTTAATAAAAATTAGTCGCTAACCTGTGCTATACACGGGGAAGTTCAGGAAATTTATTTTAATATATTATATGTTTCTTTTCCTTTATTAAGCACTAATAAATAAATTTTGTATATTTGAACAAATAAATCAAGGTTTATAGTAACAATTTCCACATTAAAATTGCAATAATATAACACCAAAAACTTACATACAAATAAATACAAAAATAATTTGTTTATGTTGATATGCTTCCACTTCTCCTGGTTGAAAATCTTCATTATTGTATACAATTGTATTTTTGTATGATATAATCTCATTTTTAACCTCAAGGCAAAGTTAAATTATGGTCCCAAAGGGCAACATAAAGTTGTTTTCAGGCCCCTGGTAGTGTTCTTTCTTTTCCATGGTACCCTAGATCTCCCAAAAGTGTAGCTTATATGCCTTGAAAAAGAAAATAACTTATTAACTTCCTTGACAATAACAAAAACCCACCACATGAAAATGTCCACTTAACAGAATAAGAATCATATTATTTAGTTTCACTAATCCACAATTGAATTTAGTAACTCACATTAAAGATAACACCAAAGGCTTTAAATTACATACGATCCATCATTTCCATCATGAAAATCAAAAGATATGAGCGTGTGGTTTGAAAATCAACCTACAAAATTATCAACCTGCAAAAACATTGTATTTTTCAAATAGCAACACTTAAATTACCAAACAGCATCATAGAGAAACATGCGCATCTGCAACTTTAGGGCCATCAAATATCAAAGGCACCATACATAAGGACTTCTCCAGTT
The DNA here is from genome assembly GCF_932294415.1 of Quercus robur. Taxonomy (NCBI): domain Eukaryota; kingdom Viridiplantae; phylum Streptophyta; class Magnoliopsida; order Fagales; family Fagaceae; genus Quercus; species Quercus robur. The sequence goes on from NC_065537.1 coordinate 11,310,587, forward strand.
GCCATTCCTAAATTCCTATTGAACATTAGAATAATTAACACTATAGTCATTATCACTGTATTTTAACACCCATAACAATTCTTTTTATTAGACTGTAACTTGTATACATGTCATGCACAAATGCCCTTATTTGAGAAAAGATTACAACCATTAATTGAAGACATTTCTACTTGCTTTAACTTTTCTCAGGAAGAAGATCATGGAATCCTATTGTCTTCTTAAAGTGTCCAAAGATTATGTTCAAATTCAAGAAGACTACTGTATTACTCAACTAAAGGACTATAGTCATCAGTTATCACAAATAGTGTGCTACTCTGCTTGAAAGTTAGAAATCCTTAATCCTGAGAATGGAAAAAAGTTAAAGACAGTAACAAAGGAGCAATGCTAACTTCATGTTTCTTCAAGATCAAGATAAATACACAGCAATTACAAGAAAAGCAATATTCCCATCAAAGAGGCCCTAACTGCTTGGACGTAGGAAGCATGTCTAGTACAGAAAAATTACTGTTTGACTTCGTACATTTTTCATTGGTATCAATGCCCTCTTAGTGGTTTTCGTCCAAAACAGAATTTATCATTCTCAAAACAGATAAAGGTTATCAATTTACTTTGATTTTGTTTAACAACCTATAGTGTGGTGAGTCAATAGTTCTTTCTATATTGTACTCTAGGCTCGTTGCCCCTTTCTACCAATATCCTTCCATGATAAATTTTAAGTACGATTGATTAACAACTGAATCCAAACACAGCTAAAAGAAAGTACATGACAAGAAGTTGTAAATACCAAAAGATTTTCGTACAAACCAATATAAGTGTGAAATTGTAAACACAAAATGCAGAACAGTCAATAGAAGATCATCCTTAAAATAATAAAATAAAATAAAAGGGTATTTACAACCCCTCTGATTGAACAAATATGTTACTCTCCTACTCAAAATAAAAACATCAAACTCTAACTTACCTATGCATTGAGGCAATTAGTTTGACACTGAGATAAGATTTCCTTCATCAACATGCTTGTGGATGACATCAAAGTATGTTGATGGATACAAAAATACGTTGGTAAACAACAATGTTGGAGAATTCCACACACACAAACACACACACACACACACACACATATATATATCAAAGTAACAGCTGAAACCCCATTAGCTAATGTTTAGTGACAACTACATTACAATGTCACAAGACTTAAAGTATAAATCTCATTATTTTCTTAAGGCATTGTGAATGACAATTAACAAAGACAACAGCATAAAAATGAGTATAGATAGGGCATGAATATGAACAATGTACAAATACAAATATGAAACAGGCTACAAAAGGCCAAATGAGCATAGATATCAATCACACAGGCACAAAATTTACTGACCTTCCATAGAGCAAACAAATCCCATCCAGGCTTAAACCCAGTAGCACATATCACAGCTTCAGAATCATCACCTATAGCTTCTGCTAGCCTCTCAGAACCCTTTGTTACATTAGTTCCATCAAACCCCATATGTTCTTGAAAGTTCAAAAACGTGTACAAAAACACTTTTGAACGTTTAGACCCCCAAAAACCAACTTAACCAACCCAAGCAATATGTCAAACAACTAGTGTGCGGAAACTTAACATATGCTATAATATGGAATTGATTAAACAACTATCTAAGCCACAACAAAATAAACCACAGCAGATAATGTAAAGGCAGAGATAGAGAGGAAGGAAGATGCAAACACAGAGATAACACCAGATATGTTATCGAAGAGGAAACCGAAGACCTCGGCGAAAAACCTCTCCGCCGCCCTCCAAGCGGTAATCAATCCACTAGAAAATACAGTTGGGATACAAGGACAGCAATAGACCCTCCAAGCCTAATCTACCCAATGCACCTAAGCCCTCCAAGCTTCTTGCTCCAACGAGGTTGCGCCGAACCTTTTTCTTTTCTAGCTTTCCGGATTCCGCTACTACACCGTAGCATCAACCAATAAAGATTGGCTCATTCCTAACTGCTTCCCAGAACTCCAAACGTCTGTCTCACAGAGATGATAATGGTGAGAACCAGGTTTGGTATAATGCCTCTCAAGGATTTGACAATGGAGAGGAAGAGAGTGAGGGAATTTGATGAGACTCTAAGGTAGAGATTGTGGGTGAAACAATCTGGTTTTTCTTTAGGGTTTCTCTCTCAAAATTCTCTCTGGAAGCTCTCTTTCAATCGTGGGTTAAAAGGATATTTATACTGGAGTGAAGAGGAATGCGAAACGTCAGGTTTTTCCAAAACAGGGGTGGCTCGCGGCTTGACCTCGCGGCTTGACTAAGTCGCGAGTTCCAGTCGCGAGTTAACCGTATGGCCAGTTGTCCTGTTTTGTCCTGTAGTGCTCCAGCTAGCATGACTGTTCATCTTCCAGCATGCTTGGCACGTGTGCATCTTCTGGCGGGTTGAAGCCGCGAGTCCACCCGCGAGTCCCAGCCGCGACACTCTGTTTTCATGCACACTCTTGAGCAATCTTCACACTATCTCACTCACTACCCTTACAACAATCCCACCTAAATACAGGGTTACTAAATGCTGAACTACAAGCAAATTTGGCACAGAATAAAGCCAATTAGATGGTTGAATAAATTCAACCTTACAATCTCCCCCTTTGGCTATTCCGTGACAAAACCCTAAAACAGACTCTAGACTTAACATGTGAGTTGGGAACAGTTGAACAAAACTCACTCACACCTAACTCTAGAAGCTGTGAAGCACTTGAATCATATGAACATAAACTCCTGAAACACAACAATACACCATGATCATTGTAAGCAGAAAATTATAAATGCATATGAAACAGGCAATATGTGATCAAGCAAAGATGGAGTTAATAAACAAACCATGGCTTGATCAACCAAGTGAACACCGCAAGGTAGTGATCACAGTGCTCATTCACACTTGGAATGAACACAAGGACATACAAGTTAACAAGCACAAGGCAAGACACTTGTATGCTCAACACTCAACCAATGCATAGCACACAAGGCATATGCATCTAGGAACAATCCTACAAGGGCACAAGAGTGACAGTAAAACAATCACAATGCAGAACATTTAGATTAAAGTACTGATTTCAACATAGCATAAAGGCTGCACTTAAGCATGGTACATACCATAAAGCCTACAAACCTATGCATAAAGCATAAACCCTAAAAGCTTACAAAAGCATATGGGTACAAACCAACAAATACCTGAATAACATCATCAAACATATATTAAAGTTTAAACCAAGAGTATATGAAAAGAGTTAGAAACAGATATACACCAAAACACAGTGTATCAAAACCATAAAAACCATAAGTTTAGAAGATAAGACAAAAAGCAAAAGTATGACAAAAGTATGTGTGTACTCCCCCTATCACTATGCACACTTCCCTTTGAACTTTTCTCCCCCTTACTGAATGCTCTCCCCCTTTTTGTCACGAATAGCTAAAGACTCTCGTCCAACTTTCGTTGAATCTCATCTAGCTGATTCTCCATAGTCTCAAGTCGCATTTGGACATGGTTGTTTGTGGAATAGAGAAGTGCCACAAGCTCATCAACGCGTTTCTGAATATGCTCAAGAACACTCGACGAGACATCTGCAAGAGAACAGGCCAACAGAAAAGAACCAAGCAACAATACCCCACAAAAGATTGTCAACAAGATTCAGTGTAAACAATTATTACAATATATAAACCCAGACTGAATATAGTGAAGACCCAACCAAAACTTCCAACAATACACAGAAACACAAACTAATACGTGCATCAAACTTGGTAAAAGTGCACCAAGACAAAGAAAGACATCACAACTGTCATTTAGACAGGTTAACATGTCCATGATATGCACTAGGAAACAGCATTTGAACATTTTGAGCGGATAACATAAATCACTCCATCAGAGACATGAACATGGGGAAAATATTTCAATCATGAAGAAACCAAACATCCACACTGGAGCACGTGGTAGAGAAACACACATTATGTTATCATATCAACTCAGAAACCAAAACCAAACACCAACATCAATATTCAGGCAAGTGTAATGAGTAAGTCACATAGACATCAAACCCATTTCAGAAAAGATTCTCAGATACAATAATAAGCAAAAATCAGAACAATGAAAAACACATTGTGACTGCTCAGCATGAAAACAGGAGAGAACAATATCAAACAAGACACTCCATACCCATTACACATAGAGATAAGTATAACGAATACAATACCAGACCAAACAGTAACAGAAATATGCAGGAGAAAGAAAATGAGAGATTGAGAAGACACAACCCATACCTTTTCTTGATGATTTGGAGAAGAAACGAAGCACCAAAGGGGTTTTGAAAAATGGATTCACGAAGAGTTTTGGGAGGAAACAACAGTTTTAAGAGAAGATGAACAGTTACAAAAGTTCGAGGGAAAAACTGAAAGAGGTTTAAAAACTGCTCCTGTTTCTGCAAAACATGCGATTTTCGTGACTGGATTAAGTCGCCACACAGTCGCCAGCTCAAGCCGCCAAAGCACTCAAGAACCAAATTTTGAAAAATTTTTCTAAGTGTTTTTCGCGACTGGAAGGTCTACCCGCGAGTGAGTCGCGAGCTGAGCCGCGAAAATCTCTGAGTGATCCTCGCGACTGGACCTTCCATTCGCGAACAAGTCGCCAAACATGACCAGCGAAGATGCGACTGAGGCACGCGACTTGACATACCCGCGACTGAGCCGCCAAAACAGGGCAAAACTGTATTTTTGAAATTTTCAGATTTTTCCAACAAATCACTTTCCAAAAACACCTAAAACACTCAAAAATCTTTTTGTGCTTGAATTAACAAAGATTGAGCATGTGAAAACACATTTTATCAAGTACAATCACACAAATGAATAAGGCATTTATTGAACATAAACTTGTGTGTTGTGTGTGGATATCAACAATGAGATAGTCCTTTGTCTAATGTGAAGCTTCAATGATCAATTCAACCAAGGCATACACAATTAGCACTAGATCATGTGACCAATCTCAATTATAAAAATATGAATATATGACCTCCCACACAACTTGATAACATAACTTGGAGCTTTTCATTTGACTCCACTTTCAATCATAACATTTGATCTTTTTGAGACAATCATCTCTCATTGTGAGAGGGATATGTAACATTTCTCTTTGAAGAACAGGCCTTTGGCCTTTTTGAATAAAATTTCACTTTTAATATAAGGTCGCTTACCCTTTTTCCTAGTCAAATACTAGAATGTGCGACAGGCTTTTGCAGCTCAATATCTCTTTTCATTTGGAGATTTACATTTGGTGAGCTCTTTTTAGCAAAAAAAATAAAAAGTGGGAAGAGATATAGACACAAGTCTATGCATGTTTCAAGATCAACATAACCATTCACTAATCATTCATGACAAGTTTGAAGATCTATTTACAACAATCACATAGATTTCAAGATTTTTCCCATAGTGATATGAGTGCATGAAAACAAGCAATGCTCGAAAATGCACAAAGCCATTAGCACAAATGTACAAGGCAAAACGAGTTTTAAGACAAAACTCAACAAAGTAAATCAAGCCTTTTGATTTTCAAATTCTTTATGTAATTTTTGGATTTTTGACTCAAGAAACAAAAAGATTGATAAAACACAATTAAGAAATATTCACAAGAAGAATAACCAAGCAACCAAGAACCAACACAACAAGCATACCAAACAAACATAGTCACAAAGCATAGGAAGTATTAATGCATGGACATGTTGTAATGCTTATGCATGAGTACCCCTTTTCACCCACACGTCACTTGCGTTTGGGGTGATTTCCTTAAAGGATTGGGTACGGGAGTTAGGGCTTTCAAACCTTCGTGAGAAGCTTTCCAAGCAGTTGGTGAATGCACCAATCATCTTCATCACGTTCATCATTCCGGGATCTCCATTTTGCTCTCTAGGTTGATCACCTGCCCAAGTTCTCCTATCAATTCTTGGTCCTCCTGACCTTTGAGGAGTTGCACTGTTCTTTGCTCTCAGCTTTTGGCAATTTGGTCGAGTGTGCCCTTGAAGTCCGCAATAATGGCACACATACATTCCTCTAGGACCTCTTTGTGGTCGAGGACGTGACTTGGCACGAGACTCTGACCTGCCCACATACTGATTACGATGATTCAGCATCCGTTGGTCCACCACATTCTTCTTCTCCTCCACCTCGAGCTTCACATCAGTAGGGTCAGCTACAACTGGATCTTTGGCTTTGACAAACTTCACTTCTTTGGTGACATTTCCAGTTGAACTACCTCCTCCGGTATATCCCAGTCCGGATTTGTCTGAGAAGCTCTTTTGAGATGATATAACATCATCTAGCTTCTTGGTGGTGACCCTCTCTATTTTAGCATTTGCTTGCATCACCTCATTCTCAAGAAATCTTACTTTAGTGTAAGCTTCGGACAGCTTACCATTCAAAGTTTCAATCTCGCATTTGGCCTCCCTATACCGGATTAAGAGACTTTTGTAGTCCTCCTCAGCCTTCTTCATCTTTCTCACAGCAGCCTTGGCTACCCTTGTGTATTCACCTGACTTCTCCAAGAGTGAGTTGTAATTTTCTTGAAGAGTTGCTGTGCTCTCTTCTTCTTCAGCTTCCGATTCTTCAACAATTCCTAGTGATTCATCATCACTATGTTCTCCAAGGTCTTGTACAAGCAAATTCAACTCGTCCGACGACTCAACATGAGCAATAGTCATGAAAGCTGAATAGTTCCCCTCTCCATCACAGCTTTCTTCAGATTCAGAGTCAGATGAATCTGAGTCACTCAGGGTCGTGGCATACACCTTGCCTTTCGATTTCAAATAATTCGGACATTCCTTCTTAAAGTGTCCATGCCCGTTGCATTCAAAACAAGTGACACCTTGTGTGGATTGGGATTCTTTTCCATCTTTCCTGTTGAAATCCCTCTTCTCCCTTCCAGAATTTTGGAATTTTCTCTTATCATCAAATTTTCCATTGTTTTTGAATTTCAAAAACTTTCTGAAATTTTTAACAAGATAGGCTACATCTTTGTCCACCATATCTTCTCCCGATGAGCCTTGATCTTCCACCTTCTCATTAGTGGTCTTTAGAGCAAGGGATTTGCTCTTCCGTTGATTTGGCAGCGACATCTCATAGGTTTGCAGAGAACCAACCAGCTCCTGTACTCTGATGTCGTCAAGATCCTTGCTCTCTTCAATGGCTGTCACCTTAGCACGGAAGCTTTCCGGCAATGATCGAAGGATCTTCCTTACAATCTTTGAGTCCTCCATCTTCTCCCCCAAGTTAAACTTACTGACAACCACTTCATTTAACTTCCCATAGAAAGAGTCGAAAGACTCATCCTCACTCATCTTGAGCTCCTCAAACCGAGTGGTCAGCATTTGTAACTTGGTATCTTTTACTTTCTTCGTGCCTTCATAAGTTGTTTCCAGAATCTCTCATGCATCTTTGGCAATGGTAATGTGAGAAATCCTGTGAAATTCATCTGAAGACACACCACAGAAAATAGCTTTTAGTGCTTTACTGTTAGCATTAGATGCAGCAAGTGCTGCCTTATCCCATGTGGATTTGGCTGCCTCAGGTTTGGTCCAACCAATCTCAACAGCATCCCACACGGATTCATCAATAGAGCATAAAAAAGCTCTCATACGAACCTTCCAAAATGCATAATTACTTCCATCAAAATATGGAGGTGCATTAAGGGATTGAGACCTATCCATCTCAAAAAGAAAGGGAGTCAAGGATCACACAATGGTAATGAAACCAAACAGCTGTGTACCCGCTCTGATACCAATTGAAAGTTCAAAAACGTGTACAAAAACACTTTTGAACGTTTAGACCCCCAAAAACCAACTTAACCAACCCAAGCAATATGTCAAACAACTAGTGTGCGGAAACTTAACATATGCTATAATATGGAATTGATTAAACAACTATCTAAGCCACAACAAAATAAACCACAGCAGATAATGTAAAGGCAGAGATAGAGAGGAAGGAAGATGCAAACACAGAGATAACACCAGATATGTTATCGAAGAGGAAACCGAAGACCTCGGCGAAAAACCTCTCCGCCGCCCTCCAAGCGGTAATCAATCCACTAGAAAATACAGTTGGGATACAAGGACAGCAATAGACCCTCCAAGCCTAATCTACCCAATGCACCTAAGCCCTCCAAGCTTCTTGCTCCAACGAGGTTGCGCCGAACCTTTTTCTTTTCTAGCTTTCCGGATTCCGCTACTACACCGTAGCATCAACCAATAAAGATTGGCTCCTTCCTAACTGCTTCCCAGAACTCCAAACGTCTGTCTCACAGAGATGATAATGGTGAGAACCAGGTTTGGTATAATGCCTCTCAAGGATTTGACAATGGAGAGGAAGAGAGTGAGGGAATTTGATGAGACTCTAAGGTAGAGATTGTGGGTGAAACAATCTGGTTTTTCTTTAGGGTTTCTCTCTCAAAATTCTCTCTGGAAGCTCTCTTTCAATCGTGGGTTAAAAGGGTATTTATACTGGAGTGAAGAGGAATGCGAAATGTCAGGTTTTTCCAAAACAGGGGTGGCTCGCGGCTTGACTAAGTCGCGAGTTCCAGTCGCGAGTTAACCGTATGGCCAGTTGTCCTGTTTTGTCCTGTAGTACTCCAGCTAGCATGACTGTTCATCTTCCAGCATGCTTGGCACGTGTGCATCTTCTGGCGGGTTGAAGCCGCGAGTCCACCCACGAGTCCCAGCCGCGACACTCTGTTTTCTTGCACACTCTTGAGCAATCTTCACACTATCTCACTCACTACCCTTACAACAATCCCACCTAAATACAGGGTTACTAAATGCTGAACTACAAGCAAATTTGGCACGGAATAAAGCCAATTAGATGGTTGAATAAATTCAACCTTCAGTTCTATAGATCATCATGCACAATTTAAAATCCCATTCAACCCCAAAATCCCTTTTTATGAAACCAAGAGGAAAAATTTTCAAATAATAAAGCTCTAACATAAATTTTCTAATTCCTATTGATCAACAGCGAGTCAGCAATATCAATAAAAGAAATTTGAAATTTGAAAAAGATTAGATTGTAATTTTTCATACATGAAAAATAGTCGAACATCAGAAAAGGATCCCAATTCTTCAGGTCAATCTTGAAAATTTAATACCCAGAAGATAGAAATTCAAGAACAAATGAAGTAGGAAAAGCTATGTAAACATGGGATTATGGAGAAGAGTTTATCGGGTTTTAGAAAAGTTTATAGGAAAATGTATGAAATTTTCCCTTGTGCATTGAACATCATATGAGTTGTTATTTCAAATTAGTATACATGACCAAGCTGAAGGAAATTAGCAAGAGCAATTAGAGTCAATAAAATTTTTATTAATTTAAAGGAGAAGAGAACAGCATTCACCTAGAAGTTACCATCTCAATGTTACTCTTCTCCTGTCTCTCTTTCGTAGCATTCATCTAAAATTGGACTCTCCCAGATTTCGCAATTGCAGATCTTCAAAATGGTTTTTTGCTTTTGGGTTCTGGGTTTGATATGGTCTAATTATGGTGGTTTGCGGGTTGCGATTGTTGTGGGTGGTGGTGTTGCTACTGCCCGCTAAGTTGTGGTGGTTATGGGTGGAACGGGAAAGAAGAAGGGGAACAGGAGAAATAGGGTCTGAGGAAGGAGAAGGCAAAGAGCTATTTTTTAAGGAAGGAGAAGACAAGGAGCTGGTTTTGTGTTTATCGAGGTTTAGAAAAGTTTTATGCTGAGTGAAAAAGTTTTTTTTTTTTTTTTGTGTTTATGTTTTTTTTTTTTTAATATTGTGCTAATGTGGAAAATTGTGGGAGCTTCAAAAGTTTCGGTTATATATATATATATATATATATTGATTTATGGGGGAGGTTGTGATATGAGAAATTCAATTATTCTAACACTTTTTTATAATAAAAATCATGACATTTATCCATATAGAATAATATAGTACTAGATTGGACAAACTTTTTGAAAGATTTTTTGCTACTCTTTCCATCATGATTCCTTTCCATTACTGTATAACAATACAAGAACATACCTCTTACTAATAATTTTTTCTAGGATAGTCCGTAAGAAACCTAATTATATAAAAAATCTAATAAAACAGAATTTGAATATATGGACAAAAATAAAAAAGATGCAAAGAACAACAAATATGATGATAGGGAAGATGAGAAAGAGAGATGCAGAGAACAATGAATGATACTAGTTGCGAGTGCGAGTCAAGCCACTGAGAAAAGTAGAGTTGTTGCTTCTGCATAGTTAGGATAAGAGCAGATCTGTCAATGCAATCAAGGAAAACTCATGATCATAGTATCTCTCTTAGTACCTTTTTAGGAAAATGAAATTAGACATTATTTTTATGAAATGTGTTGAACAAATTACGAGTATAAAATAATTGATTTTTTTTTTGAATATTTTGTTCATTTGGTGTTGCTTGGTCTAATCTCATTATTCTTAGGTTTTTTATTTTTTATTTATTATTTTTTTATTTTATTTTTTTACCATACCAGTAATATGTACCATATTGGTACATATACAGGTATCGAAATGTCAACTTTCTGTACCTGTTTAAATACCGGGTGTACCGGCCATTTATTGGGCATACCGGCTGATTTCGGATGTACCGGTACAGGAAAAAAAAAAAAAGAAGCTTTTTTTTTAGTTTTTTAATTTTTGAATTTTGATAAGGGTAGAACAGTAACATATCTGCATTAACTTATTAGTATTATTTGTTTTCTTAGTATGCAAAGAACAATTAAAAAAATTTTCCTTTTTTTTTTTTTTCCTTTTTGTTGATGCAAAATTCTAAAACTATGAATAATTTATTCTAAATTGAGGTAATGTTTTATAGTAAACTTATATATATATATATATATATATATATATAATAGTGGTAACACTACAAAAAAACTGGACTGTTGCGGTAGTTTTTTTGCGGCAGGTGCAAAAAACGCCACTATATATTGCCCATTGCAACCTTTTTTTTGACAGCCGCTGTACAAAGGATCTATTGCAGCATTTTTTGGGACTGCCTCTATAGGTATAGTTTTTTGCGGCGTCCTACAGTGGTGGGACCTAAAACCACCGCCATATATATATGTTTTGGCAGTAGTAATATAGATATAGCGACACTCCAAAAACCTACTGCAATAAATACATCATTTTGTGTAGATGCTATAGCGGCAATAGAGAAAAACCGTTGCAATATGCTATCTGTAGCGGCGGTATGTATGACCTCCGCAATAGATATACTTTTTACGGCACTTTTATTAGTTATAGCAGCAGTTTGGACTGTCGCAATAGACCTTTGAATTTCCCATCCCCACAATTTCCCTCTGTTTTTTTCGCCTTCCCACTTAAAGATCAAATGGTAAATTACACCCGATTGGCATGATAATTGGCATGCATGTTAATAACATATAGAAAATATAATCCAACAGTTGGATTTTCAAAATATGAATTAAATAATAAGTTATTGGTTGGTGTAACATTTTTTAGAGTTATATTAGTTGTAACTTGAACCCAACCCTATATTTCTTAATTCAATGTGAATTTTGACAAATCTACCATTAGATTACATTATCTTCATATATTTTTCATGATTAAAAAATTTTAAGGTGATCAAAGATTAATAGCCATGTCATCATTCAATGTTTAAATTCAAGTTTTTGTAGTTTAAAATAACACATAAAAGATGAGTTTAAAGATCAAATGGTAAATTACACCCGATTGGCATGAAAATTGGCATGCATGTTAAGAACATATAGAAAATATAATCCAATGGTTGGATTTTTAAAATATGAATTCAATAATAAGTTATTGGGTGGTGTAACATTTTTTAGAGTTACATCAAGTGTAACTTGAACCGAACCCTATATTTCTTAATTCATTGTGAATTTTGACAAATCTACTGTTATATTACATTATCTTTATATATTTGTCATGATTACAAAATTTTAAGGTGATCAAAGTTTAATAGTCATGTCATTAATCAATTGTTCAAATTCAAGTTTTTGTAGTAGTTTAAAATAACACATAAAAGATGAGTTTAAAGATCAAATGGTAAATTACACCCGATTAGCATGCATGTTAAGAACATATAGAAAATGTAATCCAACGGTTGGATTCTCAAAATATGAAATCAATAATAAGTTATTGAGTAGTGTAACATTTTTTAGTGCAGGACATAAAATGCCGCTATATGTCTCCTTTTTGCGGCACTTTTCTTAGTTATGGCGGTGGTGGCGTGGTGTACCACCGCCGCTATACGTCTCCTTTTTGCGACGCTTTTTCTTAGTTATAGCAGTGTGTTGGACCGCCGCTATTGACCTTTAAATTTCCCCCAAAATTTTGCTCTGTTATTTACGTCTTCCCTCTTATTAGGTTTCCTTTCCTACTTATTCCCTTTTCCTACTTACTCCAAACTTTCACTCTCTCCAAATTTTTGCCGTCGTCAACTCTCTCCAAATTGCACTAGCGACCCTTCGCCTTCCTTCACACCGACGACCCTTCGCCTCCCATTTGCACCGGTGACCCTTCGCTTCCCTTCACTGTTCCTGCATCAACCTCAGCACCACCGACCTCGATGACAGTGACGCTGCCGACGAGTCCCACGATCTCCCTCTCATCAAGGTAACTAAACTCTCTTTGTATCTATATATATATATATATATATATATAAGTTTCTTTTTTCTTTTTCTTTTTCACTTAGATTAGATCTATTCACTCATATATTCCATTTGTTCAATCGTGTTTGGTGTTTTCCGATTGGGTATTCATAGAACAAAACATTACAAGTACAATTTAGATTTAAAGGGGTTTTTCGTTTGTGCTTAGAGTTTGTTATTGTATGAGACGATTGAACTTTTTCTAATGTTTTAAGATATTCATTTGCTTGTCATTCCAATTTGGTTAAATGGACATGGAATTAGAAATAAAGGGTTAGATTATTTTTATATGGAAAAATTTTACATGGGTCCCGTTTGATTGTGGATTTTATTTTTCTCCATTGGGGTTTGTGGATTTTATAATGTTGAGCTGCATAAGTTTTAGTTTAGTTTTGTATTTCTTGTAAGCTAATTTTATGTGAATGGTTTGATCTTTTTTCTGTGTGTTTCCTTAATCAGAGGAATTAAAATATGTTTGTTACTATAGTTATTAAATCAAATATCTTAGTTTAAAAAGCATAAAATTTAACAAAAAAGAAATTAAAAACATGTAATGTAGCGTGTGTGTAAGTTTCAACCTGAACATATGTAGCGTGTGTGTTCTGTGCTTATAATGCAACCATGTAATGTATAGGCGTGTGAAATCTGTGTTCAAGCAAGCTAATTTTAATGTGTGTTCAAGCAAGCTAATATTAATCTGTGTTCTGTGTTTCCCCATTTCTTTGGACTTGGGATTGGTTTTGAGCAAAATATACTACACTAAGCACTGACAAAGGCACAATTAATGTGTTATGTAATGTTATTATTTTTATGAAATTATATTGTTGTTGTAGTTGCTGAGTAAATGAAAAAGAGGATGGGACTTTGCTAGGTTGTAGTTGTAGTTTCTGAGTAAATGAAAAAAAGGATGGGACTCAAATCACCCATTTGTTACTAAGGAACTTGTTGGTCCAATTTGTTACATGACTTGAAGTTAGTGATTTTTTTCTTCATTTTTTAAATTGAAGTACTTGTTTATATGTTCTTTTTATTTTGTTTAGTTCTTAGTTTTGGATGAAGCAAATAGAGTTCTGGATGTTGGATTGAAGAGGAATTGAGGGTGGTCTTTAAGTGTTTGCCAAAAAATCGGCAAGAGACAGGCATTTGGTCTACCATCGTAGTTGTCTCCACCTGCAGGTACTATTTCCTTGAACAATACAGTCTGAATTTTTGAAATAGTTTTTTGATGTTTGTTGTAGTTTATTGTCTTTCCTACTTGCACTTGCACATATAATCACAGTTAACATTTGGTTGTTGTGAACCTTTCAATAGCAATTTATGCATATGCAATGAAAGTATTTTTTTTTTTTTTTTTAAATTTGTTTGATAAGTATAATTTTCCATTTTTTAATATGACTGTGTTTATAAAATAGTCTGCACGTATATGGTCCAAATCAATAAGACTTTTGAGTATGCATTCAAGTGATAACTAGGTTAGGAATTTTAGTTGCTGGTTTGCCTTTGTTGTTTGAAACTTCAAGCTTTCAAGTTTGAAGTCACCAACATATTGTATTGATACCACTGATAGTGTGAGTTGAATTATGTATTATATATAATAAGCTTCTATGTGATTTGGATTCTTAGGTCCAAACTTTCTCATCAAATTTAGTTTGTTAGTGTTGTTGATATTGTCTGATATCAGCTGTGAGTTGCATCCATAGTCTTTCTAATGCAATGATGTGAACCATTTCCACTTGCCATACAAATAAAGCTACAAATAGAGCACCTTTTTATAAGATATCAACAACAATAGCTAAATCAACAATGCTTGTATTTGTGCATTCTGCACTAAATCAATTGCTATCAATGGAGCCAACTGGTATGCAAGCTCCATTCATTTTTCTTCTCATTTTGTGCTCAAAGATGATTATAACAGTTCTGTCATTGAGGTATGGAATTCTTATCAAAATTTGTTTTTTGCATTTGGTTTTAGGACCGAAGAGCTAGACGCTTACAGTGTGATGGTACAAGGGATATGTCAATGGAGAAGCATGTCTTATAACTGGAACTTCTTAGGATTAAACTATTTGAGCAACTATTCAATTAGTAACTAGACAATGTTATATGTAAATTGATAATATATTTTGATGTTAATATTACGTTAGTTTGGAGACATTTGTGGTGTTGTTAATTAGTTACATTTGTGGTATTGTGTTAATTAGTTAAAGGTTCTTTGTAACAGGTTTGTAAAAAAAAAAAATAGTGGTTTTAATACAGGCTGGCTAGGAAAAAAAAAAACTCTACAGTAGAGGTCAAAAAGCGCTACTAAAGGCGCACATATTATGATTTAAATGATTCCCTATAGCGAAGTTTTCCCCCGCCGCTGAAATGTTTACATATATAGCGGCGTTTCTACCCGCCGCTAAAAGTTCAATGAGTTCATTTTAATTCGTTCCCTATAGCAGCGCTTAATGCCCACCACTATCGGTTGCCACAATAATGGCAAGCATAACTTGCCGCTAAAAGTCAATAGACATGAATTCTAACAGCATATGGTGGCGGTTTTCTTCCCCCCCACAAAAAACCCAAAACACCACTAAAAGGTGAATTTATAGTGGCGTTTTTTGTTACTGCTGCAATTGAACTATTGCGGCAGTGCATAGCAGGCAGGTGGAACCACCGCAATAGCACCTGCCGCAATAGGCCAAATGGGCCTTTAGCGGCGGTTTTTTGGGCTTTTGCTATAGTTTTTGCCCACCACAATAGCCCAGTTTTTTTTGTAGTGTAAACCCAAAACGGTACATCGGTATTGATCGATACCGAAATATATCGTTCCACTGGTCAAACCGATATAGCCTCCGGTTCGAGATTGACTCCCTTGTTATTTGGACTAATATTTATTGTTATTATTCAAAATTAGTTGATGCAACACTGAAAACCACATTAAATATGTAGCTAACTTGGGTAATAATCACATTGATGTTGAGTAACTATTTGGCCTAAAATATGTTGAGCATGTAATGACTTTAAATTGTAACTTAAAAAGGCTAAAAAAAAAATAGATAGAAGTTTGCTATAAGGGTAATGACTAGTACACAATGCCTATTACACACAACAAGCCATTTGTAACAAACACTCATGTCTATATATATACACACACACACACACTAAACTAACATATTTTGAGCACCCTAATAAAATTGTTGAACACCCTAACTTGAGAATTACAAGAGTTTAGGTTAAAAAAATAATAGTAATTCTACATCCGCAAGATTTTCAGAATAATTTCATAAGAAATATTTTGTAGTAAGCTGTTACTAATTCTGATTAAGACCCAATACTTAAATCAATTTTTTACCCACTAATAATAGCTTGTCTTATAAGATTTGTTGTGAAAATGTCGTGGACATAACATTACTCCCAAAATAATATTGGTCCCAAAACATAATCCTTAACCCCTTAAACAAAAACAAAAAAAAAAAAAAAAAAACAAAAAAACTTAAATCACAAATATAAAATTAAATAAATAAATAACTCCAAACAAAAACAAGACTAGATCAAACAACAACAAAATAACAAATTATTAAACAAAAAGCCTATTGAAAAAAAAAATTAAAAATCCCAAATAATTCAAATTTGTAACTAGTTCAATGCATCACAAAAAAAATATCTCTAATTTCATTTTTCATTAAAAAACAATATCAAGATAAATACCATGGTAGTGCATTCTTCTTTTTGGTATTTGCAATTATATTCGGTTTTGTAGTCAACAATTTTGCATGCTCTTCTTAGTGATTTGGCTCGTAGTTGCAGCAACTCTCTCTCTCTCTCTTATGTAAATTGCACCCTCAAAGTTTGACTGAAATTTGTTTAAAGGTTTGTTTGGGATCCACTTATTTTGCTAAAACTGAAAACTTTTTGCTGAAAGTACGGTGGGAGCCATGAATAATACCAAAAAGGGCAGTGGAGTCCATGAATAGTAGTAAAAATCAATTGAATGTTATGGACATATTTGATGTAATTTGCTAATCCTTTGACAAAACGCACTTTACTTGTAACTAGGTAAATCTAGGATGGATTTAGTACTTTAAGAAACAAGTGTTCAAGTTTAGTATTGAAACTATGCAAATCTGACAAAGAAATAAGTGAAGAATGTGTTGCTCATTAAAGCTCGACAGAAGTCTCAACAAAATTTTTTCTATCGAGAATTATTACTGAAGCTCGACATAAGCTCAACACAAGCTGTATCTATTGAGAATTACGAAATAAGGTTTTCCAAATCTGATTACACGTATATCCTTGAGCATTTATGTAAAGTTTCTTTTATCACAACCCTAGATATATGTAAGGATTATTTTAAGAGTCTTCACAAGGATGCAAGGTGATGCAAAGTGATTATACATGCATATTGTGACCGGAGACAGAACTTGCTCTAGTTCATCATATTCTCTATAGAAGCTACTGCGTCTTTACGCCAAGGGTTTTGTAACCAAGGAGCTTCCAGATCTTCATTGTTGGATGAAATGAAAAACTTTACAGCCAACATCTTCCTCAAGTGTGTGTGTTAGTCACGTATTGGGATCCGTGCATCATTGGTTAGTCACGTATTGGGATTCGTGCATTGAACAAATAGATTGTAGCTAAAATACAAGTCCAATTGGTATTGGGGTAAGGGTTCAACTGTAGGTTGGTATTGGATACTGGGATTCCTTTTACTTGTAACTGCTTGTGATTGATAATAGTGGATTCTCGGGAGTGGTGACCTTAAATTCACACGGTAGGGTTTTGCCTCGGTGGTTTTCCCCATTTGTAAACAAATCACATGTGTCAAACTTATTTTTCACTGCATTTAGTTATTTGGTAATTTTTTTTTGCTATCACACTATTGCATGTTAAATTGACTTAATTAATTAACTTGGATAATTAATTGATTAATTTACCAAAGTGGTCAATACATTTTTGGCCTATCAAGTGGTATCAATGCGGGCACACTCTGATTAGGTTTGATCTTTGTTGTATGATCCATTGACCCTTGTTTGTCATGGATAAAGGAAAATCTCTTATTATACCTCCTTTATTTGATGGCACTAACTATGCATACTGGAAAGTACGCATGAGAGCTTTCTTGCAGTCTTTAGATGAGAAGGTGTGGCAAGCTATGGAGACTGGCTGGACTAAGCCAAAAGAAGCACCGGCTAATTGGGATGATGTAAAGATCAAAGCGGAAAACTTCAACAGTAGAGCTTTGAACGCCATTTTTAGTTTGGTCATGAATGAGGAGTTCAAGAAAATATCCTCGACTGAAATTGTAAAGGAATCATAGACCATCCTCTAAACAACCTATGAAGGGACTATGGCTGTCAAGGATTCAAAACGCCAAAGGCTCACTACTAGCTTTGAGGAGATAAAGATGGAAGAGAATGATTCATTTGATGAGTTCTATGCCAAGCTAAAGAACATAGTCAACTCAGCTTTCAATCTTGGGGAAACTATTCCCGAACCCAAGGTTGTGAGAAAGGTGCTCAGATCTCTGCCTAAGAGATTTCATGCCAAGATCACTACCATTGAAAAATCAAAGGATGTTGTCTCCATTCCTTTGACAGAGCCGGTTGGCAACTTACAAACCTATGAATTGAGGTTGACTAGAATTAGGAAAGGAAGCAAAAGTAAGAGCATGGCACTGAAGGCCAAAAGTAACGAGACTAGTGAGTCTTCAGATGATGGAGATTCCAAGATAAAGTCCTATATCACTAGGCAATTCAAGAAATTCATGACGAATGCCAATGTGAAAGGATTTGATAAGGACCGTAAGCAATCCAGTTCTTCTCAATTCAAAAGCCAAGAAAGAGGAAAGAAGGGGGCTAAGGATGGCGGTCAGTACATTATTCCTTCTAGACCAAAGTGCTTTAGATTTCAGGTTTTGGACACATGAAACAAGAATGTCCAACATATCTCAAGACAATTGGGAAAAGCAAGGCTCTTGCTACTACCTTGAGTGACATTAAGCTTGAGATTGAGTCAGATGACAACAATGACAAGGGAATCTTAAGTGCCTTCATTGCTACAGTTGATCCTACTGAAGGGGTTACAGAAACAATAGATGATAAAGAGGACTTATTGGTATCTAAGTTTGAGAAAATGGATGAACAAGATGACATCCATACAACCTATGTAAAAATGTACAAACTGTCTGAGAAGTATGAGAAAATGTATAGGCTGGCCACCAAGAAGCTGAGTGATGTGGAGCTAGATTGAAAGGAGCTCTCTACAAAGGTTGATGCAGCAAATCAAACCATTGGAGCTTTGCGATTCGAGAACAACTTCCTTGCTGAAAGGACAAAGAAGCTTGAAGCGAAACTGTTCCAAGTTAGAACTCAATTGGAAATGACTTCTAGTGCAAAGCTTGATGAGATGCTTAGCTTTTAGAAAGCTACTTCTGATAAAATTGGTTTTGGGTATGATTTCTCTTCTCCTAATACTGCCTCCTCTAGTACAACTATGTTTGTCTTACTTGCTAATAATGTTAATTCTGAGAACAATGAATTTAAAACTGAAATAGCTAGTGAGAACTTAGATAAAGGCGAATCTATTTTAGGAGCACCCCCTAAGGTTGAAAAGAAAGAGACTAGAAACCCTAGAACTAAGAAAGTTCATAATAAAAAGTCTCAACAAAAGAAGTTGCATTTTTGTCATCACTATGGAGCTTTAGGGCATACTCATCCAAATTGCTACAAGTGGTTAACCACTCAACAATGAAATAGTATGCTCTCGTCCGGAAACCAGAATCAGTTTCCATCCTCTTTTGCTCCTCTTGGAGATCTTCTTAAGGCCCTCATGTTCCTTTCGAACTTGAACGATTTTAATTCTTCCCCTTCACCTCTTAATCAAAGGTTGCACAAAGGAAATGTTCTTCCAAAGTGTGGAAGGACAAAGGCTCAAAGTGATTCAGTCACTTTTTCTCTCTCTCCTCCTTATGGTTATGCATTACTTGTTTGTTTTTCTTTCTTGTTTTGAGTTAGTCTAGTTTTATGTTTTGTGTGTTTCTTTATGTTTTTATTTAACTGCTTTTCAAATTTTACTTTATTTTGCTTTTCATGAATAAAAAAAAATTTTGAAAAACCAGAAAAATACAAAAACAGTGTATGTTTATATTGGTACTTGTGGACCTTGGATGGCCATTGAAACAAAATTTTCTAAACTTTGTACCTCTTGTAGTTTAGATGAGCATCTCAATACACTACTAAGCATGTGAGTTTTATGGCTTGTATTTTTGATAAGTATGATTAAGATTTTCTCTTATATCTTAAGACTCATATCACTCTTTTTGACAAAAAGGACTAGAAAATCCTAAGAGAAATGCATAAATAATTATCTCACCACTAAAGCCTGCCAATCATGTATATCATCTGTGTGCTTTGGCATAACAAAATATTGATGTTTAAGCTTACATAATTGGGTATTTCTTTTCTCTCTCTTATATGCCCATGCATGCTATGCTCAAAAGAAAAATATGCAAAGTAAAATAAAAGAAAAAAGAATAAAAATGCTTTTAAATATGGTTACAAGCGTGTTTCTAGGAGATGTGTGAGTGTATTTGATTTTCTCATATCTCAAATTTTCATAATATGAGACATTTATGCACTCTTGCTATGTTTCACACACAACACGCAAACTCGTTGCTACTTTTGATACATGTGCAGGTACAATGTAGTTTAGCCAATACAAGGAATACATGTGTTAATATATGCTCACTAAATTGTCCTAACTTGTTTTTGAAATATAAAATTGGTTAGACTTGTTGTGTGTGTGTGTGTGTGTGTTTTGGATCTATGAATAATTTGCTTATATGTTGAGAGATGTTTTGAGAGCTTAATATGTTGATTGGATCTATGTTTGATTAGCTTGCTTGTTGCATTCATCTCAATGTGTTTTTCTCTTCTTGAAAAACTTGTTTTCTTCAAGCTCGACAACTTCTCAACAAATTCCATTCTATCTAGCCCTTCTTTCTCCTTTTCTCGATAGATCTTGAAGGATTCTCGATCCATCAAGATTTCTGGGTTTCTTCTCGATAGATTCTCAAAAACTTTTTCGATCCATCGAGCCAATTTTTTGAACCTTCTGTATGGCTGATAGATTCTCGACTGATTCTCGATCCATCAAGGTGTTTTTTGCATCAAAAAATCCTCGATAGATTCATTTCTGTCAAGATTTAGTGCTTGACAGATCGCGACAGATACTTCGATCCAATGAAATACGATTTCTATACATAGGCTAGTTGTAAATCAGATCTCTTTTTTTACTTCTCTCTCTTAATAGAATTTCTTTTCACTCCTCCCAAACACTTTTCTTTCTCTCAAAACCTTCTACCCTCATGATTTTTGGCCTAGATCAAGCTCATTCACTTGGTATGTGCTCTTTAACCCTTCATTCACATGCATTCATGCATTTTAGACCTAGATTTTGGGGGTTTTAAATTTTTTGGGGTTTTTGAGATTTTTTGTGAAATTATTGGGTTGGGTGTTGTTGATTTGATGTTATATGTTCATGCATTGCATTCTCATTGCATTTCAACATTGTTCATGCCTTTTAGATGTGTGTTTTATTATTGTTGATTGTATGCTGGTAGGTTTGGATTGGATTCTGCCCATGATGTCTTTAAATTTTACATGTCATATATTCATGCATTTTTCATGCATACATATTTTCTTTTCTTTTCTTTATTTCTAGTTGTGATGGTGTTCTCTCTCTCTCTCTCTTTCTCTCTCTGATAGACTACGCCATGGCACCTAAAGCGCGTAAATCCACTCCGGCTCGAAATCCTCTTGGTTACAGGTCTTCTTCTTCTAATCCTATTCCCCCTCTCCACGTTTGGTTCCGTGATGAGAAGGCCCGAAAGGACTTCTTGGAGAACTTTCAGAAACGTGGAGTTCATCTAGAGCTCCATGTTATTCTGTTGGACTTTTCTGACACTCTTCTCCCCGTTGTCATTTGGACTCAGGGCTGGGAATCTCTACTTGAGAGTCCCTTGAGGTGTCTCATCGTGTTTATACAAGAGTTTTACTCCAATATACATGATATCGATACCTCTGTACCTCGGTTTACCACTACATTTCGAGGTACACGTATCGCAGTTACCAATGATCTTATATCCAAGGTACTACATATTTCGCAGGTGGTGCATCTCGACTACCTTGGTTATGAGCATCTTCGGACTGCTTCTAGAGATGAGCTTCTATCTGACTTTTATGAGACACCTTCCATATGGGGTGGGAAGAAAAACACCCCATGCTCGGGCTTTGCAAAAGGTCCGAGGTTCCATAACATGGTGATGACATTTACTCTTACTCCATTGTCTCACTATAACTCTATCACGGAGTCTTGTGCTCATTTTCTTTTGTCTCTTCTTAAGGACCTCTCTATAGACTTTCACTCTCGCTTCATCACATCTGTCAACAATGTGTATCAAGATACGACAACCTGTGATGAGCTAATCTTTCTTGTTAGGACATATCTGATTCACTTGTTAGGAACATATGTCACTATTTTATGTAATTGGCTTATCTTTTGACAAAACGCACTTTACTTGTATTTGGGTAGATCTAGGATGTGTTTGATACTTCAAGAAACTGTATTTCACGATCAAGTGTTGAAGTCAAGCAAGTCTATCCAAGATTCAAGCTAAAGAAGTGTTGTTTATTAAAGCTCGACAGATAGTTGTCCATCAATCTTAAGAAGTTGTTCCAGCCCCGTGGCTCAACAGCTGCTCCAAAGCATCTCAACAGATAGGTATCTGTCGAGCTTTATGAAAAATAGAATTCCAGTTTTGTTTTAACTCTAATCCCTGATTATGTGTTTGGGCTTTCTTTTCTTCTAACCCTAGACATATAAAACTATTATTTTAAGGGCTGTCAAAGGGTACACAAGTTTCACAAGTGTTGAGCAGTTTGTTCAAGCAATTTGTAACCGGAGTCAAAGTTTTGCCCTAGCTCATCATTTTTGTGAAGAAGTTACTATTTATGTGCATCGTAGGGTTTTGTGACCAAGCATCTTCTTGATCTTAATCGTTGGGATGAATTAAAGAACTTTGCAGCCAACAACCATCTATAGTTGGTGATTGAAGTCACGTACCAGGATCCGCGCATTGGTTAGTCACGTACTTGGGAACCATGCATCAAAAGGGGAAATTGTCACTACAGAATAAGTCCAATTGGGTATTGAGGTAAGGGTTCAAGTGTAGGTTGGTATAAGGTAACAGGATTCCTTTACTTGTAAGCACTTGTTTTGATAATAGTGGAATTTCGGGAGTGGTGACCTGAAAATCACCCGATGGGGTTTTTGCCATTAGGTTTTCCCCATTCATAAACAAATCATCGTGTTATCTATTTTCCACTGCATAATTAGTTTATAGGTGATGAGTTTGTGCTACCACGCATTTGCATGTTAATTAACTTAATTAATTCACTTGCTAAATTAATTGGTTAATTTATCACAAGGGATCAATTCGTTTTTGGCCTATGTCATTCTTAGGGGGAGAGTTAGTATAGGACATTTTGTTAGAAGGAGTGTTGATATTTGAGGGATGTAGTGAGGATACCTTGTATCTTTTTCTTTTCCCTATTTTAAATACACTTGTTCTTGTACATAGGTCTTGTGACCTTTTTTGACAAACATTGTACTTATCTTCTTTATATATGTTGATATATGTTTCCCCTAATACTGCTTCTACTAGTACTACTGTTTTTGTTTCTCCTAGCAATAATATTGAAATTGAGAACAATGATGTTAAAACCGATTTATCTAATGAGAACTTAAACATAGGAAAATTTATCTTAGGAGCACCCCCTAAGCAAGATAAGAAGGAAACTAAAAACCCTAGGGGTAAGAAGGCTAACTCTCAAAAGCCTAAACAGAAGAAGTAGCATCTCTGTCATCATTGTAGAGTTGCTGGTCATATTCAACCAAATTGCTATAAGTGGCTAGCCACTTAACAGAGCAATGGCATTATAGCATCTGGAAGCCAGAATCAGCTTCAATCCTCTCTTGCTCCCCTTGGAGATCTTCTCAAAGCCCTCATGTTCCTTTGGAGCTTGAACGGTTTTGATTCTTCCCCCTCACCGCCGGTTCAAGGGTTTAATCAAAGGAAAGGTTCTTCCTGGGTGTGGAAGGAAAAGGGCTCCAAGTGATTCTATCACTTTTCTCTTTTTCTCTTCTTGTTTTTCTGTGTGCATTACTTGTGTGTTTTGCTTTCACGTTTTGAATCAGTCTAGTTTTTATACTTTGCATTGTTTAACATGTTTTTGTTTGTTTCTAGTTTTGATTATTTTGTTTGTAATATAAAAAAAATTGAAATTGAAATATCAGAAAAATACAAAAACAGTGTGTGTTATGTGTACATTGGTATTTGTGTACCTTGGATGGCCATTGAAGCAAAATTTTCTAAACTTTGTATCTCTTGTAACTTAGATGAGCATCTCTATGCACAACTGAGCAAGTGAGCTTTGTGACTCGGGTTTGTGATGAGTAAGATTAAATAATCTCTTGTACTTAACACTCATATCACTCTTTTTGTTGGGAATGATTAGAGAATCCTAAGAGAAAGGCATAAATAACCATCTCGCCACTATTGCCTGCCAATTATAATATGACACATGTATGCTTCGGCATAGCAAAAGTGTAGTGTCAATGACATTTCTATGCTTTGGCATAGCAAAATTGGAATGTCAAATGCTTACCATCATTGGGTATTTCTTTCTCTTTCTTATATGCCTATGCATGATTTGCTTAAATAAAAATATGCAAAAAAAAATGAAAAGCAAAAAGATCAAAAATGCTTTAAATATGATTGCAAGCATGTATTCTAGGAGATATGGGAGTTATAGGATGTACCTCGAAGGTGATAGTCTCCATCAAACAGTTATGATTGTGTGTGAGTTAAAGTGATTTTCTCATATCTCAAATCGTAATAACATGTATACACTTATTCAATCTTGCGATGTTTTTCACACACAACACACAATATTCTTTGCTACTTTTGATACATGTGCAGGTACAATGTGATTTGGCCATCACAAGATTTTACATGTGTTAATGTATACTCACTAAACTATCTTAACTTGTTTTTGAAATATAATTGGTTAGACTTGTTTAGTGTGTGTGTGTGTGTTTTTGGGATCACTGTGCTTAAAATTTTTGTTGAGAGATGATTTTGAGAGCTTCAAATGTTGATCTTTGGTTGAGTTGCATTCATATCTATGTTTTTCCCTTCTTGGAAAATAGTTTTTAAGCAATCTCAACACCTCCTTGATACCTCCTCAACACTTGGCTATCTGTCGAGCTCTTAAGGTCTTTTCCTATCGCAATCTTGACAGATCCTTGAAAGCTGGTGGCTCAAACGAAAAAGTTCCTGGACCCTCGATAGCTTCTCGACAGTTGGTGGATCGATCTAGCTTCTCTTCTTATGTCTTTGCTTTGTTTCTCGACACCTTCTCAACAGTTGTATCTGTCGACGTTGCTTTTCTTGACACCTTCCTCGACAAATGGCTCAACACCTCTCGACACCTCTATCTGTCGAGAATTATTAAGGATCTATATATTCATTCTTTGCGATCCGGTTCTCATTTCTTCAATCTCACTCGATCTGTCCGCACCTATTCATCTCCCAAACACTATCTCTCTTACTCCAAACCTCTTCCCTAGTGATTTTTCAAGTTTTCCTTCACTTGGTAAGCTTCTAATCTCCTTCATTTACATGCATTTCATGTTTTGAAACCTAGGTTTTGGTATTTTTGAAAAATTTTGGGGTTTTTCAAAATTAATGAGTTATTGTTGAAATTTTGGGATGGGTTTTACTTACATGTTCTTAAAACTTCATGCATTGCATCACACATGCATTATAACTATATTTTCATGCATTTAGATGTGTGTTATATATGTTAAACTGATGTGTGCTGGTAGGATTGGATTGGGCTGAGCCCATGATGCAATTTCTTTTGCATATCACATGTTCATGCATTCCCCATGCATACGTACTCTCTTTTCAATATACTTGTTATATATGAATTGCTTTGGGACTTTTCTGATTGTCTCTCTTTCTCTCCCTCTCTTTCTATTTATGTTAGTTGTGTCTATGGCACCTAAGCGTAAGTCAGTTTCATTCTAAAACCCTTTACGTTCTAGGGCATCATCTTCTTCTGATCCTACTCCTTCTCATATTTGGTTCCATGATAAGGATGCTCGAAAGGACTTCTCTTAGAACATTTCACGACGAGGTGTTTGTTCGGAATGCCGAGTCATTTTGGTGGAATTTGTGTCAGTCGTATTGCACGGCGATAGGCGACTATGGGTGGTTATGCTCCCGAAGCTTCTCCTCCACCACATCCTCCAGTGGCTTCTAATTCTGAGGATGATGATGATGATGATGATGGTGATGATGATGATGCCTCAGATGATGATGATGGAGATGCTAGCTCTACCGATGAGATGTCTACTTGACACTCTTACCCATTGTCACTCGTGACAAAAAGGGGGAGTAGTTTTGGATATGAGGGTAGTCATTCTTAGGGTGAGAGTTAGTATAGGACATTTTGTTAGGGGGAGTGTTGATTTTTTTTTTTTTTTTTTTGAGGGATGTAGTGAGGATTACTTGTATCATTTTCTTTTTTCTATTTTAGATACATTTGTTCTTGTATGTGGGTCTTGTGACCATTTTTGACATACATTGTACTTCTCTTCTTTATATATGTCGATGTATGTTTCTTTCACCTACCCTTACATGTGTAGTTTCTTTTCTCTCTTTATGCACATGCTTCTTATTACGTGTATGCAATCTATTATTTTTATTTCACACAAAGATGCCTTGATGAGTTTTGTTTAAAGTGTTTTAGAAATACAGGTTGTCAAAGTCTACCTATCATAAACTCTCTTCTTGCAAAGTTTTTCAAGAGTTTGTGTTAGGATAGATTTTATTGTATCCAACAAGCGAATACGAGTTAAGTGATTTATGACTACTCTCATATGTTCATTTGTTTGTTGTGGTTTTGTCACAGATTGCCAAAGGGGGAGATTGTTAGGACATATGTGATTCACTTGTTAGGACATATGTCACTATTTTATGTAATTGACTTATTATTTGACAAAACGCACTTTACTTCTATTTGGGTAGATCTAGGATGTGCTTGATACTTCAAGAAACTGTGTTTCAAGATTAAGTGTTGAAGACATGCAAGTTTGTCCAAAATTCAAGCTGAAGAAGTGCTATTCATTAAATCTCGACAGCTAGCTATCCATCGAGCTTAAGATGCTGTTCCAGCACCGTGGCTCGATAGCTGTTGACAGCATCCCGACAGAGAGGTATCTGTCAAGCTTTATGAAAAACAGAATTCCAGTTTTGTTTTGACTCTAATCCATGATTATGTGTTTGAGTTTTCTTTACATATAAAATGATTATTTTAAGGGCCGTTAAGGTGTACACAATTTGCACAAGCATTGAGCAAAGTTTGTTCAAGCAATTTGTAACCAGAGACAAAGTTTTGGCTTAGTTCATTATTCTTGTGAAGAAGTTGCTGTGTATGTACACCGTAGGGTTTTGTGACCAAGCATCTTCTTGATCGTCATCGTTGAAATGAACTAAAGAACTTTGTAGTCAACAACCTTCTCTAGTTGGTGATTAAAGTCGCGTACTGGGATCCATATATTGGTTAGTCATATACTTGGAAGCCGTGCATTAAAAGGGGAAATTGTCACTACAGAACAAGTCCAATTAGGTATTGGGGTAAGGGTTCAAGTGTAGATTGGTATAAGGTACTGGATTCCTTTACTTGTAACTGCTTGTTTTGATAATAGTGGAATTTCGGGAGTGGTGACCAGAAAATCACCCGATGGGGCTTTTGTCGTTGGGTTTTCCCCATTAGTAAACAAAATACTGTGTTATTTATTTTCCACTGCATAATTAGTTTATTGGTGATTTGTTTGTGCTACCACGCGTTTGCATGTTAATTAACTTAATTAATTAACTTGGCTAAATTAATTGGTTAATTTATCACAAGGGGTCAATTCCTTTTTGGCCTATGTCATTCTTAGGGGGGGAGTTAGTATTGGACATTTTGTTAGGGGGAGTGTTGATATTTGAGGGATGTAGTGAGGATTACTTGTATCTTTTTCTTTTCTCTATTTTAGATACACTTGTTCTTGTACGTGGGTCTTGTGACCATTTTTGACATACATTGTACTTATCTTCTTTATATATGTTGATGTATGTTTCTTTCACCTACCCCTACATGTGTTGTTTTTTTTTTCTCTTTATGCACATGCTTCTTATTACGTGTATGCAATTTATTATTTTTGTTTCACATAAAGATGCCTTGATGAGTTTTGTTTAAAGTGTTTCAGAAATATAGGTTGTCAAAGTCTACTTGTCATAAACTCTCTTCTTGCAAAGTTTTTCAAAATTTTGTGTTAGGATAGATTTTATTGTATTCAACAAGTGAATATGAGTTGAGTGATTTATGATTACTCTCATATGTTCATTTGTTTGTTGTGATTTTGTCACAGATTACCAAAGGGGGAGATTGTTAGAACATATGTGATTCACTTGTTAGGTACATATGTCACTATTTTATTTTATTGGCTTATCCTTTGACAAAACGCACTTTACTTGTATTTTGGTAGATCTAGGATGTGTTTAATACTTCAAGAAACTGGGTTTCAAGATCAAGCGTTGAAGACATGGAAGTCTGTCCAAGATTCAAGTTGAAAAAGTGTTCATTAAATCTCAGCATCTAGCTATCTATCAAGCTTAAGAAGCTGTTCCAGCCCCGGGGCTCGATAGCTGCTTGACAGCATCTCGACAGATAGGTATCTATCGAACTTTATGAAAAACAGAATTTCAGCTTTGTTTTGCCTCTAATCCGTGATTATTTATTTGAACTTTCTTTTCTTCTAACCCTAGACACATAAAAAGGATTATTTTATGGGCCGTCAAAGTGTACATAAGTTGCACAAATGTTGAGTAAAGTTTGTTCAAGCAATTTGTAACCGAAAACAAAGTTTTTCCCTACTTCATTATTCTTGTGAAGAAGTTGCTGTGTATGTGCATCGTAGGGTTTTGTGACAAAACATCTTCTTGATCTTCATCATTAGAATGAATTGAAGAACTTTGCAGCCAACAACATTCTCTAGGTTGTAATTGAAGTCGCGGACTAGGATCTGCACATTGGTTAGTCATGTACTTGGGAGTCATGCATCAAAAGGGGAAATTGTCACTATAGAACACATCCAATTAGGTATTGGGGTAAGGGTTCAACTGTAGGTTGGTATAAGGTACTGGGATTCCTTTACTTGTAACCGCTTGTTTTGATAATAGTGGAATTTCGAGAGTAATGACCTGAAAATCACTCGGTGGGGCTTTTGCCGTTAGGTTTTACCCATTCATAAACAAATCGACATGTTATTTATTTTCCACTGTATAATTAGTTTATTGGTAATTTGTTTGTACTACCACGTGTTTGCATGTTAATTAACTTAATTAATTCACTTAGCTAAATTAATTGGTTAATTTATCACAACTGGTCAATTCGTTTTTGGCCTATGTCATTCTTAGGGGGAGAGTTAGTATAGGACATTTTGTTAGGGGGAGTGTTGATATTTGAGAGATGTAGTGAGGATTACTTGTATCTTTTTCTTTTCTCTATTTTAGATACACTTGATCTTGTATGTGGGTCTTGTGACCATTTTTGACATACATTGTACTTATCTTCTTTATATATGTTGATGTATGTTTCTTTCACCTACCCTTACATGTGTTGTTTATTTTCACCCTTTATGCACATACTTGTTATTACGTGTATGCAATCTATTATTTCTGTTTCACACAAAGATGTCTTGATGAGTTTTGTTTAAAGTGTTTTAGAAATATAGGCTGTTAAAATCTTCTTGGCATAAATTCTCTTCTTGCAAAGTTTTTCCAGAGTTTGTATTAGGATAGATTTTATTGTATTCAACAAGTGAATATGAGTTGAGTGATTTATGACTTCTCTCATATTTTCATTTGTTTGTTGTGGTTTTGTCACCGATTGCCAATGGGGGAGATTGTTAGTACATATGTGATTCACTTGTTAGGAACGTATGTTACTATTTTATGTAATTGGCTTATCATTTGACAAAACGCACTTTACTTGTATTTAGATAAATCTAGGATGTGTTTAATACTTCAAGAAACTATGTTTCAAGATCAAGTGGTAAAGACATGCAAGTCTGTCCAAGATTTAAGCTAAATAAGTGCTATTCATTAAAGCTCAACAGCTAGCTATCCATCGAGCTTAAGATGCTGTTCCAGCCCCCTGGCTCGATAGCATCTCGATAGACAGGTATTTGTTGAGCTTTATGAAAAACAAAATTCCAGTTCTCTATTGACTCTAATCTATGATTATGTGTTTGAGCTTTCTTTTCTTCTAACTCTAGACATATAAAAAGATTATTTTAAGGGCCGTCAAAGGGTACACAAGTTGCATAAGTGTTGAGCAAAGTTTATTCAAGTAATTTGTAACTGGATACAAAGTTTTGCCTTGTTTCATTATTCTTTTGAAGAAGTTGCCGTGTATGTGCACCGTAGGATTTTGTGACCAAGCATCTTCTTGATCTTCATCGTTGGGATGAACTGAAGAACTTTGCATTCAACAACCTTCCCTATTTGGTGATTGAAGTCGTGTACTGGGATCTGCACATTGGTTAGTCACGTACTTGGGAGCCGTGCATCAAAAGGGGAAATTGTCACTACAGAACAAGTCCAATTAGGTATTTGGGTAAGGGTTCAACTATAAGTTGGTATAAGGTACTGGAATTCCTTTACTTGTAATCGCTTGTTTTGATAATAGTGGAATTTCGATAGTGGTGATCTGAAATTCACCCGGTTGGGTTTTTGCTATTAGGTTTTTCCCATTCGTAAACAAATCACCGTGTTATTTATTTTCCACTACATAAGGAGTTATTGGTGATTTGTTTGTGCTACCACGCGTTTGCATTTTAATTAACTTAATTAATTCACTTTCTAAATTAATTGGTTAATTTATCACAATGGGTCAATTTGTTTTTGGCATATCATTTTCTTTGGCTATCACATGGATCCTTCGCCACCTTTCCATCCCCATTAGCGCCAGTTCTATTTGGCGGAGCAAGGCCCAACTTCGACTGAAGTGGCCACGAGTGGAAGCTACCAATCCTGTAACTTCTACTGTTCCTTCTTCCTCGGCTACTTCTACCTCTACAATTGGTGGTGTGACCCTCGAGGCCATCATGGCACAGCTTCAACGCATGAATGCTTGCCTTGACTCTCTCATTAATGAGATGTGTCAGGTGAACACCCGCGTCAAACACATTGCCCGCCAACAGGCTTGCCTTGGCGATTACGTTCCCTTTCCATCTCCTTATCTAGAGGCTTTGGCTAATGAGGATGATGTTGCTAGTGATGATGAGGATGATAATGCTAGCTCTCCCTATGATGACGAGATGACGACCTCTTAGTGACTTACCCTTTGTCATTCGTGACAAAAAGAGGGAGCAGTTTTGGGCTGAAAGTAGTTTTGTACTTAAAGGGAGAGTTAGTATAGGACATTTTTGTTAGGGGGAGTGTTTACAGATCTTGAGGGATGTAGTAAGGTTTACATGTACTTTTCTTTTCTTCTTTTTACATTAGCCTCGTGTATATTGGTCTTGTGACCATTCATTTTTGACATATATTGTACTTTATTTTCATATATATGATGATAATGTATGTTTCTTCGCCTATCTCTATATGTGTTATTTATTCTCTCTCTTTATACACATGCTTCTTTATGTATGCAATCCTTATTTCGGTTTCAAACATGATGCCTTGATAAGTCTTGTTTAAAGTCTTTCAGAAAGGCAGGTTGTGAAAGTCTACTATGCCATGAACTCTTTTCTTACGAAGTTTTTCAAGAGTTTGTGTTAGGGCTAGATTTATTTTATAATTCAACAGGTGGTTATGAGTTTAGTGATTTAAGACTTCTCTCACGATTCATTTGTTTGTTGTGGTTTTGTCACGGATTGCCAAAGGGGGAGATTGTTAGGGACATATATGATGTAATTGGCTAGTACTTTGACAAAACACACTTTACTTGTAATTTGGTAGATCTAGGATGGGTTTAGTACTTCGAGAAACAAGTTTTCAAGTTTTGTATTGAATTCATGCAAATCTAACCAAGAAACAAGTGAAGAATGTGCTTCTCATTAAAGCTCGACAGAATCCTTTCTATCGAGAATTACTACTGAAGCTCGACATAAAATGTATCAGTCGAGAATTATGAAATCAGGTTTTCCAGATCTGATTACACGTATATCCTTGAGTATTTGTGTAAGGTTTCTCTTCTCACAACCCTGGACATATATAAGGATTATTTTAAGAGCCATCACAAGGATGCAAGGTGATGCGAAGTGATTATACATGCATATTGTGACTGGAAACAGAACTTGCTCTAGTTCATCATATTCTCTATAGAAGCTATTGCATCTTTACACCAAGGGTTTTGTGACCATGGAGCTTCCTGATCTTCATTGTTGGATGAACTGAAGAACTTTGCAGTCAACATCTTTCTCAAGTTGGTGTGTTTGTCATGTATTGGGATCCGCGCATCATTGGTTAGTCACGTTCTAGGATTCGTGCATTGAACAGAGAGATTGCCGCTACAATACAAATCCTATTGGGTATTAGGGTAAGGGTTCAATTGTAGGTTGGTATTGGGTACTAGGATTCCTTTTACTTGTAACCACTTATGATTGATAATAGTGGATTATTGGGAGTGATGACCTTAAATTCACCCAATGGGGTCTTACCTTGGTGGTTTTCCCTAAACAAATCACTTGTGTCAAACTTATTTTCCGCTACATTTAGTTATTTGGTGATTTGTTTGTGTTACCATGCTATTGCATGTTAAATTGACTTAATTAATTAACTTGGATAATTAATTGATTAACTTACCAAGGGGGTCAATACATTTTTGGCCTATCACTGAGTAATAAAATAAGTTGGCTTTTTAATTTTTTCCAAACACACTCTAAGTCCTTTACTTTTACTTTTGTTCAATTGAATTTTATAAGTTTCAAATTTATTCAGTTAAGACCTTTTGTCTAATTCGATTAAAAAAAATTTGTTAACAATACAAAATCATTTTTATTAATTTTTTTTCATATGATAAAAATATTTTTTAATGAAATTTTTTTAACCAAATGCTTAAATTGAATAAATTTTAAATTTGAAGGACTCAATTAAATTATGTAATTTGCATTTTAGCTAAAAGAAAAGAAAGAAAGGAAAATGTACGTCATACTATTAGAGGTTGTTACAGAAGATTCTTTACAAAGCCAGCTACTTGCCTCATACTCACAGCTCACCTCCAACTCAATAGAAGAGTCTTTCACATTATTTCCTTATATTATTTGCCTTCCTAGGAAGGTGTGTGGACTTTCCTAAATTGCTAAAATAAACAGAAAGAAAACAGAACCACTAGGAAGAGAAGAGACCCCAGTGGCGGCTCTAGGAATTTTGTTTAGGGGGGTCACTAAAAAACTAAAATGAAAAAAATTAATAAAAAGAGAACTTGAATATATCGAGTTGTCGACCAAAATTTTTTTTTGAAGTTTACAATTTCCTTCTACAAGTTTTCAAATTTGTATTGTTACATCATAGTTCATTATAAGTATTTATTGCTATTGTGGGTAGCTATGACCATTTTATTTTATTAAGTTTGTCTAACCCTTTTTTTTTTCTTTTTTTTTTATGCAATTGTTATTATCTATTTGTTTTTGTTTTTATAAAAACTAGCATTTAACTTGCGCAATGCGCAGGATCATTTTATGAATTGGAAAACCATCAACTTAATATATTTCACTTGATGTAGGTGTCCTAAAAGATAGACATAACCTAGCATCAACACATGATCTAGAAAAAATGTTAATTGAAATCCCATAAGTTATAACTAATTGGTTCAAGGTTTTTTTAAAGGTTATGCGTTTGAGAGAATATAGTTATTGAAGTATGAAATTAGTAGAAGGAAAATTTGGTTAATAAAATCATTCTGTAAAAAAAAAAACTTGCTAAAACATATGAGATAAGTAGAAGGGAAATCAATCTGTTTGTTTATTATTTAAAAATACAGTAATTAACCCAAAAAATTCCATAATTCCATTTATAAGAATATTATTACTACTACACATTCTAAAGTATGCATATTGAAATCTGGTTATTAAAATCAAGGGTGAAAATCCTTAATATCTAAAACAAAAAAAGTAAATCGCAAGAACCTTATGTTGTTAGCACTTCCTAAGTCCAACATATTTTTTTTTTCTTTGAAATAGCTAGAGATGACAGCAAATCAGGTGCCAAAGGAAAAATATAATAAAATTGTACAATAGAAATACAACTTCACATTTCGAGATACACTTTCAAAACTACAACTATACATAAAATTTGTTCCACTCTTAAAATAGCATTAGAGATTCTCGGTTGATTGGAAACTATCTAGATCAATAATGTTTTTCTTTTTTGGTAAGATAGTTCTATAGAATTAGAATTTACCATTATATTAAAATTTATTCTAGATTTCCCACCTAATCAATTTCATAATATCTTCCTTTATTTTAACTCAATAAGAAACTTTGAAAGTGTACTATCGTACATATATTGTAATTATGGTAGTGAGTACTTTATAAGAGCGCAATGTATATGAAACTACAATGGACTGTAAGCACTTTAGGGTAGTTATAGGCCTATAGCTTGGTGTCTTATTGCTCTAACTCTAGTATCCTTTAGTCCCAACATCAACAAATTTATGTTAATATTTAAAAAACAAGCAAAAAAAAAAAAAAAAAAAAAAAAAAAACAAAAACAAACAAACAAAAAGAAAGGAAAGATATAATGCTTGTAGGCAAATATGATGTTGTTTCCAAACATTTCAAGGGTTTTAGCTAATTGCTCATACTCATACTCTTTCATCTCCATCTCTACTCCTACATTTTCCACCACTCCTACACCTTTAAAAAAAACTAAAATAACCCAATAATGTTGTTTAATGCAATCTCTTTTAACTCACTAAGAAACTTTGAAAGTGTACTATCCTACATATATTGTACTATCCTACATGTATATGAATGTTTCATAATATATATTCATATTACAAAACCATTATTGCAAGTGCATTATTCTTCTTCATTTGCTTCTTCTTCAATGAATAATTCCTTTTATTCTTTTTATTCTCATACAATCATTTGAAGCAAAGCTCACATGTTAAAAACATATCAAGAATATGCAAATGCAACTGAAACAAATCAATTCAGAATCTCAGATTCATAGATTGGTAAGACTAAAATAAATTATATTGAAAAGATTGCAATATGAGCTATATAATGATCTATACTGATGGTTTTGTGCCGACTGGATAGTGCCTGTTGCTAAATAGACTTAAAATTATCAAGTGATTGTAGAAATATTACTTGGTAAGCTCAAAATTTAATATATATATATATATATATATAAAAACACAAAAAAAGCTACCCTAATGGGTTAGTTTTGAACTTAACTTTCATCCAACGAAATTGATTCGTGGAACACATCATGTTTTTACTGCAAAAGAGACCAATAAAGCCTTTAAACATCCTATCAGCAAATGCCTTAATGAAATATGAAGCAATTTGCTGTGATAAGCCAAAAACAAATTGACCCCTTATGATAAATTAACCAATTAATTTGGCCAAGTGAATTAATTAAGTTAATTAACATGCAAACGCGTGGTAACACAAAAAAATAACTAAATATGCAGCGGAAAATAAATGGCACGGTGATTTGTTTACAAATGGGGAAAACCTAACGGCAAAAACCCCATGGGGTGATTTTCAAGGCACCACTCCTGAAATTCCACTATTATCACAACAAGCAGTTACTAGTAAAGGAATCCCAGTACCTTATACCAAACTATAGTTGAACCCTTACACCAATACCCAATTGGACTTGTTCTGTAGTGACAATTTCCCTTTTCGATGCACGACTCCCAAGTACGTGACTAACCAATGCGCGGATCCCAGTACACGACTTCAATCACTAACTAGAGAAGGTTGTTGGCTGCAAAGTTCTTCAATTCATCCCAATGATGAAGATCAAGAAGATGCTTGGTCACAAAACCCAACGGTGCACATACACAGCAACTTCTTCACAAGAATGATGAACTAGGGTAAAACTTTGTCTTCGGTTACAAATTGCTTGAACAAACTTTGCTCAACACTTGTGCAACTTGCATACCCTTTGACGGCCCTTAAAATAATCCTTTTATATGTCCAGGATTAGAAGAAAAGAAGGCCCAAATACATAATCATGGATTAGAGTCAAAACAAAACTAGAATTCCGTTTTTCATAAAGCTCGATAGATAGCTATCTGTTGAGGTGC
Organism: Quercus robur; assembly: GCF_932294415.1. Classification (NCBI taxonomy): domain Eukaryota; kingdom Viridiplantae; phylum Streptophyta; class Magnoliopsida; order Fagales; family Fagaceae; genus Quercus; species Quercus robur. The sequence continues at coordinate 11,346,701 of NC_065537.1, forward strand.
TGTTGAACAGCTGTCGAGCCTCAAGGTTGGAGCAGCTTCTTAAGCTCGATGGATAGCTAGCTGTCAAGCTAGTTGTCAAGATTTAATGAACAACACTTCTTTAGCTTGAATCTTGGACAGACTTGCATGTCTTCAACACTTGATCTTGAAACACAATTTCTTGAAGTATTAAACACATCCTAGATCTACCCAAATACAAGTAAAGTGCGTTTTGTCAAAGGATAAGCCAATTACATAAAATAGTGACATATGTTTCTAACTAGTGAATCACATATGTTCTAACACACTGAATTGCAGTGCGTTTAGGAGAGGCAAGATAGGAAATATGTTCAAGCCTAGTATTAACACTATGAAGACATCTGGTAGTTACATGGCTAGCACATTCTCCAAGAAGTTCTATCAATTGCAAACCTCCATCCTCAGATCGTGGTGATCTGAGCTAGGGGTATGGTGATCCTAATCTAGGAAAGGATTCATGGGATGAAGTTAAAGAAGATTTGCCTTCTTGTTTTGCCTTTGCCATCAATAACAGAGAGCAAACTCAATGCACTAGGAAATGGATACCTGTATAATAGCTAGAATGGGATAAAATGTGAAGGAGAATAAATTTTAATTGATGAAATAATAACACTACACCACTTGATGATAGAGAAAGTTGAGGGAAGGATGAAAGAACTATATCTTGAATCTTTCCCTCCCTTTTTGTTGTTAGGTTTGTTAAAAAATTACAAACTTAAGCCAACCAAGGTAAAAATTGTTTGGTTTTTCAATATATTTTCAAGTAACAGTTTTGGTTCTCAAATGGAAAAGAAGCAGTTGAAGAACACTTCAAATATATCACTCTTAAAACATAATTTTTTCTTCTTCAATAAATTCCTTTGGAAGTAAATGTAGGGCTATTTGGGTTGCTAATTACTCACAAAATCAAAAAATAGTTTCAAGACAATGGAACTTTTCCTTCCTATGTCTCAACAGCATAAGCTAACTGACAGTAAATTAGAATCATAAACTCAAAGAAACTTTTAAGAAAGAAAAAAACCAATTTGTGTCCCTAAATTTTGAGCTGCATATGTTTCGAAAATTAAATAAAAAGCTCGACAAAAGTAATCCAACACCATTTTTCAAGTTACCAAAAAAAAAATAATAAAAGGCCAATCAAAATTAGTTTTCCCAGCAAAATATATTGCTTTCTTGATTCCATAAAACCAAAAAAATAAAACATAAAAAACTTTTAAAACCTCAGTTCTATTCTACTACAACATTTTCCTAGTAACCAAATATAGCTTGAATGAAAACCATGTTAATTTTTTTTTTTAAAGAAAACTTAAATGCAAGGAGTTCAAAAGAAAATATGTAGTATATTACTTGTCCAATGCCTCCAAAGAGCTCCCTTAGTTCTTCAATTGTCACATCTGAGGCCCCAGCAGAAGCACCACCATAACCCCCCTTGACCACTAGTACCATGCCTACCATCATATCCACTTGGTGGGCCAGATAATGATAAGGTGCAACTGCAAATGGAGTCAGCCTACTCAAATTCAGAGACTACATGATCACAATCATTTTCAAATTTGTAGAAGTTTTGTTTATGTTGAAGCTATATTCTAGAAGTTTTGTTTATGTTGATCATATAGTTTAAATTTAAACATCTATATTGTAGTTATCCAAATTTGTGAATCGAATCTAGCGTATAATATCTATATAGAAACCTTAACCATTGTTTTGGTAAGGCAGAACATTACCTCATATTTGTTCAGTCACAATGGCCTAATGCTTGTCGTGCTACTTTATCTGTTAAGCTTTATCTTACATCTGGCTTCCTGGACAACTTCTACATCTACTTGCCTTCATGCTTCCACTCACCTTAAACTAAAATCAGAATTAAGAAGCAATTGACCGAAAATTCAATTCAAACCTTTCAGTAACAAAATTAATGGCATTGCAAGCAATCCATAGTAAAAGAGAGAAAAGAAAAAGCAGTTAATATTTCATTATAAAACAAATATTGAATTCAACAGAAAAGTAAAAACACCAAATAAGAGATACGATAAACACCAAATACCAAATCAAATTAACGTATAAACAACTAAATGTTTTCCAAGTTTCACACTGTAACAAAGCAAAATGAAAAGAAGAAATCATAAAAGCATTGCCCATTTCATAAAGCAGAACATTCACATACAAAATGACAGTTCCTTAATCACAAATAAATTCGGCAAAGAAAGAACAGAATGAATGAATGAATCATAATTTCCCAAATCAAAGGTTACCAAAAAAAAAAGTGAGCATAACTTACTTAGACTGTGAAGGAGTGAGCTGAGGCAGAGAGAGAAACATGGTTGTGAAGAATGGGTCACGCCATTATTTGAACAACATTCAATCCTATGCTTATTTAATCCCAATGATTTCGTTAAGATTAAATCAATATTTTAGTGATCTTTGTAATCTTAAAAAAAAAAAAAAACAAAAATGAAACAAAAGCAATTATCTAAAATTGAGAAGACAAAATTTTTGATAAAGAATCCCTAAACCCAAAACACAAACGAATCAAATCTAAACCTATCCAACAAAATAACACAATTAAAAGTAACCTTTCATACCCAAATATGGAAACTGCATCGTAAGTTTTTTCTTTTCTTTTTTTTCCCTTCTCTATCAATTGTCATCAAACTTAATCAACTACCATCTTCGATCAATTTCCAACTTCTCTGTACCATGCCATTGAGAAGAAAAGCATCCACAAAGTGCAGGTAGCATCAAACTGAGGGCTCTACTACGGATCATAAAACTGTTCCACAATTGCATCCCCAAACCCTACCCGTAAGTTGTTCTCCCTCTCTGCCTTTCTCTCAAAGCCCCAAAACACTAACCCTTAAGAACTCTCTCTGTTGCAAAGAAGAGATAGAACAGAGTGCAAAGCAAATCGGTAGGGAAGGTTTATGAAATATCAGCATAACATTAAATTCTATACTTGTCCCAATGATTTTGTTAAGATTAGAAATGGAAGTACAAAACTAAACTCGAAATTTCATGGAGAAACTATAAAACGGTGCAACTGAGAGAATAGCACAAATTTGAGAAAAACAATTTCATGGAGAACCCAAAAACCCAAAACAAAAACGAATCAAAGCCAAAATCAAATCTAAACCTATACAACAAAAAAACTCAATAAAAAGTAACATTGCATACCCAAATCTTTAAAAAAAAAAAAAAAAAAAAAATTTAAAAATGTACCGGTACCGGTTTTGAGGAAAAAAAAAAGGGAAAGGCTTAGTGATATAAAAAAAAAAATATTGAGAAAACAAACATTTTCATGGAGAACCCAAAAGCCCAAAACAAAAAGGAATCAAAACCAAAATCAAATCTAAACCTATTCAACAAAAAGACTCAATAAAAAGTAATATTTCATACCCAAATCTATAAAAAATAGAGAAAAATGTACCGGAGTTGATTCCCAATACCCAATTGGACTTGTTCTATAGTGACAGTTTCCCTTTTCTATGCACGGCTCCCAAGTATGTGACTAACAAATTGCGTGAATCTCAGTATGCGACTTCAATCACCAACTAAGAAGGTTGTTGGCTGCAAAGTTTTTCAGTTCATCCACACAATGAAGATCAAGAAGATGCTTGGTTACAAAACCCTACGATGCAAATACACAACAACATCTTTAAGAGAAAGAAATGAACTAAGGGCAAGAACTTCGTCTCCGATCACAATTTGCTTGAATAGAGTTTGCTCAATGCTTGTGCAACTTGTGAACTCCTTGACGGCCCTTAAAATAATCCTTTTATATGTTTAGGGTTAGGAGAAAAGAAGACCTAAACACATAATCACGGATTCCAAGAAATCATATTAGAATTCTAAATTTCTTAAATCTCAATAGATAAGCTATTGAGCAAGTGTCGAGCCACGGGCAGAACAGCTACCTTAAGCCTAGATAGATGCAGCTATCGAGCCAACTGTCGAGACTTAATGAATTTGCACTTCTCAACCTGTTTCTTGCATAGACTTGATGACTTCAAAACTTAACCTTGAAACCTTGTTTCTTGAAGTATTTGAACACATCCTAGAACTACCCAATTACAGGTAAAGTGCGTTTTGTCAAAGGATTAGCCAATTACATAAAATCATGACATATGTTCTTAACATGTGAACCACATATGTCCTAACAATCTCCCTCTTTGGCAATCTGTGACAAAACCACAACAAACAAATGAACATATGAGAAAAGTCATAAATCACTCAACTCATATTCACTTGTTGAATACAATAAAATCTATCCTAACACAAACTCTTGAAAAACTTTGCAAGAAGAAAGTTTATGGCAAGTAGACTTTGACAACTTGTATTTCTGAAACACTTTAAATAAAACTCATCAAGGCATCTTTGTGTGAAACAAAAATAATAAATTGCATACAAGTAAATAAGAAGCATGTGTATAAAGGGAGAAAAGAAACAACACATGAAAGGGTAGGTGAAAGAAAAATATACATCAACATAAAGAAAAAGATAAGTACAATGTATGTCTATAAATGGTCACAAGACCTCATGGACAAGAACAAAGTATCTAAAAAGGAAAGAAAGGAAAAGATACATAATATCCTCACTACATCCCTCAGCACTCAACAACACTCCCCCTAACCAAAAGACCTATACTAACTCTTCCCCTAAGAATGACTACTCTCATATCCAAAACTACTCCCCCTTTTTGTCACGAATGACAAAGGGTAAGAGTGTCAAGTAGACATCTCATCGGTAGAGGTAGCATCTCCATCATCATCATCTGAAGCATCACTGTCATCATCATCCTTATCCTTAGAAGCCACAGGAGAAGGTGGTGGAGGAGAAGCCTCAGAAGCAAAACTGCCCATGGTTGTCTGCCGCCGTGTTATACAACCGACACGAAAGTTCACCTGATACAACTCCATAAAGAGTGTATCGAGGTGAGCATCCATGCGCTGCAACTGTGCCATGATGTCTACAAGAGTCACATTGCTCGAAGAAGAAGAGGGAGCAGATGTGTGTCGAGCAGAACAAGAGGGAGTTGAACGGGAGGGAGGTGTAGAATCCTGCGGTCACGACCTAAGCTGCGTCTCACTACGTTTTACAGTAGCGACATCAATGGCACACATGAAAGTGAAGGGGTCGGATGCGGGAAAAGGAATGGAAAAGTGGCGTAAAATCCTCGTGATAGCAAAAGGAAAGATGAGCTTATCACGGGACGCCGAATCCTGAAAAACATTTATCAAGGACAAAATAGAGTGGGAAGGGAAGTCTATGGTAAGGGAAGTCTATGGTAAGATGCTCAAGAAGGGATAACAAGAAACGAGCATGAGACTCCGTAATGAAGATGTAGTGCAAGAAAGGATAAACTACAAAGGTCATCACCGTGTTTAAAAACCGTGGGCCTTTAGCAAAGGCCGAACAGTAAGTGAACTGGCACTCACCCCACTCCGAAGGACACTCACAGAAAGGGGACATGAGCTCATCCTTGGACATAGTCCTCAGACACTCACAGGAAGGATAGTCAGGAAACTCTATCCTAGGAACCCTAAGCTCATCCACAACAAGCTGCGGTGTAACAAGAATAGAAACACCTCTGACACGAGTAACGAAAAGAGGTACGAAACGGTCAATCCTGTGCATGTTGGAGTAGAACTCCTGAATCAGCATGAAAGGACAAGTGACGGGCTCGTCACAAAGAGACTTCCACTCTAGACTGTGAATGACAGTGGGAAGGTCGATGTCAGCAAAATGACCCAAAATGACTCAGGACTCTGAATGAATGCCTCGTCGGAAAAAGTTCTCAGAAAATGCCTTGTGAGCATCATCATCATGGAACCGAAGAGAGAGAGGTGCATGATCAGAAGATGAAGAAGCATCGGAATGAGAGGGTTCCGAGCCGAAGTAGATTTACGCTTAGGTGTCATAGACATGACTAACGTAAACAGAAAGAGAGGGAGAGAGAGGAAAAGACAATAAGAAAAGTCCCAAAACAGTTCACAATAAGAAGAATATGTGAAAAGAAGTACATATGCATGGATAATGCATGAACATGTGATGTGCAAAGTAAATACATCATGGGCTCAGCCCAATCCAATCCTATCAGCATATAAAGAGATTGCATACATCTAAATGCATGATAATATTGTTATAATGCAATGCTTGAAGTTTTTAAGATCAAATCTTCAAAAACTAACCCAAAATTTCAACAATATCTCATTAATTTTGAAAAACCCCAATTTTTTTTAAAAAAATCCCAAAACTTAGGTTTCAAAAACATGAATGCATGAAATGCAAGAGAATAGAAGCTTACCACGTGAAGAAAAGCTTGGTAAATCTTGAAGAAACCTTGTAGAACAAATTTGAGGGAGAGAAGAAAGTGTTTGGGAGAGAAAACGGAGATCAATCAAGAGAG